>NC_022035.1:7321203-7330108 GCF_000317375.1 Microtus ochrogaster | reverse complement strand
GAAGAAGAAGAAGAAGAAGAAGAAGAAGAAGAAGAAGAAGAAGAAGAAGAAGAAGAAGAAGAAGAAGAAGAAGAAGAAGAAGAAGAAGAAGAAACGGTTTGTATACCAATTGTAAAATCTATAGGAAAATAAATTGTCTGCATCTATAGTCAAGAAAATGGAAATGATAAAATAGTACAAAGCATTACTTTACAGTTTTAATGTTTTACTGTTAGAAAATTACTGTTTCTATATAATTTTAATTTCAATGAATTTAACTTTCCTTCACCTTTAAAATTAACTGGGAATTGAAGGTGCAAAGGTTAGTACAGCTCAATCATCTCAGAAGCCCCACATACATGGTTAATAACAGAACTATCCTGTGTGCTAGTTAACTCACGCAAGAAATGAAAACAACAGATGCTGAATGACCCAATGAATTCACTATCAACCTCAAGACTATCTGCTTATTCAGTAGTGTTCTAAAAAAAAACAACTGCCCTTATTCTAAATAATCTTACACAGGGCAAACACGCACTATCATCCAAGCTAACAATTCTCTAGGTTTCAGACCTTTGGAGCTAGATATGTGTGCTGAAATTTAGGAATGATCACATTTTACAAAGGTAATTTGAAATATAAATAATATATTACATTAATACCTAATCTGCTACCAAATATAATAAACAACGTACAGTACAAATATTCACAATGTGTGAGAGATGACACAAATCAACTGTCTGTTTTAGACTGGTTCTACTGGAAAACAAGTTTCTGCCAAACTGAAGAAATTCCTAAACATGTTTCAGCTTTTTAAATTTAAAGAGCATGGACTCAATATCATTCCCAACGAGTGACTTGATTTCAGTTGAACAGTTCTATAAATCATTAAGAAAATCTGGATTTTTACACCACTCACAATAACTGAACCTAACCTACAAAGAAAAATCAATCCTAGCTAAAATCAACAAAGATTTCTACAAATTTCTAAATAATGGTCTTCTAAGAAATAAGCAGAATTCACTAAATACTTCAGAGGCAGAAAAGGATCCCTTGTGCACATTAGCTAAAGAAAAGTATGACACCTCATAAGTAACACTGCAATCAAGAAGCTAAAAGGGAGAGACAAAAGAGGAAGATCCTACTCTTCTACAAGGTATTTTAACAACAAGAATGTAATAAAAGATACATAAATTCCCCTAGTAGCTCCTAGTACAGAGTATGGGTTCCCGATGAGAATAAACTTTGTAATATCTGGTAAACTTTACATATGTCATAGAGTTTGTAATTTTATTTTTAATGTCAATACTAATGTCAATTATTTTCAAATATAGGGGTAAGCTAATGTTCTTTGATCTTGCTTTGTTTTATAACCATGTTTGAGCACAGTGCAATTTTAAAATTCAATTGTTTTATATTTTTCTTCAAATTCAAATACTGGGTAGGTGCTTGCCAAACTTTTTCATCACCAAATGTAACATCTTAGTTATAGTCTAACAACAGGACCAGGATCGCTGGAAAAATAACTTTTTCATCTGATTAGCCATTACTTCTATTTGGTACATATTCATTTGATGAACAGATATATTTATTCATAAGCACAGATAAAAAAAAACAATGAGAAATGAGGTCCACACCTGGCTACATATTTAAAGGCTGCAAAAGAAAAGCACTGCTATTACTACAACATAAAAGAACAACCATCCCCCACGTTGCCTTCCAAATCTATCATTTCGCATAGGAGAAAGGAAATAATAGAGGAAGGAGGCAAAGAAGAAAGGAAAATTAAAAGTGTGAAGAAATTAGCCAGATATTGCAAATAAAGCTATTGTATGCATAAGGACAGAGTTAATTAATCCCCATATCTAGAATGAATTTTTTTACATTTAAAGTGAGTTTAAAATTAAAATTCAGTTCTTCATTTAGTTACAGAATTAAGAAAAATAACCCTTCAAAACACACAGTATATAAGGATCACTCAAAAAAACAATCATTGAGCTCTTAGTTAAGGAAATTATTTTAGTTACAGAATTAAAAACAAAACTTCAAATATACCTTGACAATATTCACTTGATAATATGAATTTAATAATCAACAATAAGTATCGTTATAACACTCATTTTCTTAATCATGAATATTAAATAATAAAATCAGTACAATTTAGAGATTTCCAGCTATGAAATATAGCCTTTGTCCAATAATTCTATAACCTTAGTTATTCTTTTCATTGGCAAGAATTAGCAGCACAAACTAACATAGTAACTAACAGAGCCTAGAATCATCTTTCAATAATTCGGTTTCTTTTCAGAGAAGCCCATCACAACACAACTCATTCTCTCCTGACTCTAGTTACAGGCTGTGCCATCTTGCATTTTCTGGGTAAATCCAAAGCAGAGCTTCTCTGGAATGGGTAACTCTTTCTCCAAGGACATGCACTAGCTCCTGGAAACACTGGCAGTCACACAGTAGGTACAACAAGTAGGGAAGACACTGGCATCAAACACAAGACAACGGTACTCTAAACATCGACACTATACTACACAGGACAAACCTCCACAACAAAGAAATAGTCAACACAAAGCGCCAAGAGTGCCAAGGCTTTCTGAGAAACCCACATCTAAAATAAGATCAATAGTCTCACTGTTCTCTACATGTTTCTTCCTAACCCCAAACAGAAATTACATGTCCATGTCCCTGCATCTTTAACATTTATTGTTTCTCTCACCAAGACTGTTTTTCTCTTTACCATTCTTAGTTCACAGCTCCTCCCCTAGCTCCTCAGTGAAGATGACCTATATCAACCTAGTCAAAAACAGTTCTTTCTCCTCCAGTAGACTTGAACCACAGACATAATCAACTACTCCCTGTATTACCCATCATTTAGTAAGTGCAATCTATTTATCTGAGATTTCCCTATAACATTCAGGAAAGTGTTAAAATTAAATGCTAATGAATACAACTTGATCAACAAACACAGAGTAAACAAAAAAAAAAGCACGACCAAAAGAAACCATTCCTGAAGTCTCAACCTGCCTCTCCTAGTTAAGATTACTTCCAGGCCAAATGGCCTCACTGTTTTAACTAAATAACCCATCAAGATCTAAAGGTAACCCATAGGAAAGGTCAGGACATCATTAGTTTATACTGTTAGTAAAACGAACGAATGCACACCTCTTCAAAAAGCTTTCAATGCAGATAACAGAAAATTATCCCTAATCCCAGGCACAAATCAAATCAAATGCTTTACTTAAGCTAAAGGAAGTGTGTGTGTGTGTCCAGTACTGGGCTGGTTTAGAACGACAAAATCAGTCACTTGCATACGGTTCTTCTGGTGGCTAGTACCATAATTTTACCTGTGCCCTGTCTTAGAGCATGTTTATTTCATCGCCCGCAATCAACAGTGAGAGGAAGTAGTGCTGATCTAGATAAGTCAAAATCTCAGCTGCGAGGAGCACCACCATCCCAGAGGCAAGAATGGGGAAGGAGACTCGCATGCCACTGACTATTATTTGAAATAAAATCAGTAACCACTAGCTCTTTTTCACAATAACATCTCCAACACTGCAAAAACAAATCCGTGACCTGAAATCTTAAGATCATGTATATAAAGTCACCAGGAGTCAGGGCAGTAAAAAACTGGCAATTATACGACAAGGGACAGAATGTATGAAATCTGAGTGCTTTTAGGGGATGTACATTAGCCAAATATAACATCCATTCAATAATTATTAATACTTAACAAGGTCGGGAATCTTGACTGGGCTTGATACCATACATTATTTTTAAAGAATCTTATAAACGTATCTGGATTATTCCACGCCTTGTAAAGAGAATGCTTGTGCATGACTCCACCTCAATAAATGAGAAAATAAACCTATCAAGTCAGAATTTATCGAAACAAAACGATTTTTGAACATTTAAAGAAAGTTTTAGAGTTTGTTTCATAAATTCCTGCCTTCTAAGTGGTACCAATTTTTGGCGGTTTGGAGTCTCACTGACACACCAATGCTACCTTTTAGCAAAGCATATTCCTGATAGTCTTCTCTAGGAAGAAGACTTCTGCATTTCACCTCCTTTCCCTTTCCTTCTTTGAAAGTACCAAATAGCAACTAAACAGGAGATAAAGAGCTGCAAAGGAAAGCTTAGAGAACAGTTAATCCAGACAAGCTTATCAAATGTTGATTGCTGGACTGAACTCATCACAACCAACTCTTAGGTTCTGAACAGGGAAAAGATGAAATGTTACAGTCAGACCCATCGGGTCCATCAGTTTATGGAAAACTTCCTGAGCAGTTGTTTAAACTCAGTACTATACCCCGTACAGGACCCCGTGACTCTAAACAACTATCTCCATGAAGAGCTATTATAAAATCTAAATGAGATTCTGCATTAAACCATAACGCAAACTGTTTGCTGATGCCGTTAAGAGTAACACAACTCCAACTAATTCCATGCCTTCTCACTACAGAGAAAGGGAGCAAGATGTTTCAAAATGCCAAACTGCATGATGGGATACTAAAAACAAGTTAGAGGGCCCGGAGTATTGCTCAGCCGGAGAGCAAGAGCAAGGTCCTGAGTGTGAGCCCACTACTCAAGAGAAAGAAAGTAGAAAGGTTCTCACTTTATCTAAATGTTCATCAAAGGAGCAGAAATACCAAAACTTTTCAATGCTCATGTGTTTGCTGATCTTTTTCGGATATAATTTTATGTTTCTCAGTTTCCTTTAACTAAACCCTAATATAGTAAGTACACATTAAGTACACAGAAGAAAACTCATACAGGAAAACCATAATGTTCTGCTTCTATACATGTGTACATACAACTTTCATCACCTTTTAAACCACTAACTAGAAAGAGCAAGCGTGTATGCTTTCCTCAAGGCATTGCACCTGCTATTTTTAAGCAGACGGTTTGCTTGGACTAAATTTATTCTGTAAGGGAGCTAAGGCACAAAACAGAACTCCTCTAAGTGTGGCATGTGAGCTGAAAAGGGAATAACCCTGTGCAAGGCTAATTATGGCCCATAGTATTCGTCTATGCTCTTCTATATCTGGGGTACCTCAACTCTTCACTAAAATATATAAGCATAAATGCATTTTAGGGTATAGGATAGAAAAAAAAACTGCTTTTGCATCTTTGAAAAGGGTTCTTCTGTACCAGATAACCATAACAGGATCTAGTAAAAGGATCTTGGGGAAATGCAGAAAATCAAATGAACAAAATAAATGGTATGTGTGCTTTTACTGTAAATGAGCATTTTAATCAAAACTGGTTCAAAAATTAAAGTTAAAAACACACGGAACCGGAGAAAGCTGCGAAGGGGAAGGAGGAAGGAAACGTTTACCTGAAGCATCTCCAACTTTAAAATCACTGTCATCTGAACTATCATAATCGAGAGCTTCCAGAAGAGAAGCTGCCAAAGGCTTCACCTGCCTCCTCTTGGAGCTGCGATCCACTGTGAAAAGAAAACATTACAGTCATTTTACAACCTCACCGAACAGGGAAGAGCTGGGATGCTTAAGACGGTAGGGGTGACATCGTGCAAGGACTCTGAGTTTCTCAACACACACAGTGCTTGGGGGACAAGTTGGGTTTGTGGACGCTGACTGCAGAAGGCCAGGTTGCCCCTGTGGTGCGGCCACGACCAAGCCGAACCAGCCCACCCTCGCAGACCCCCTCCCGACACACCTTCGAGGGACTTGCCTCTTCTGTATAACTCCTCGGCAATCCCTCTTAGACCCCGCAATTTACAAAAAAACGTACACCCACTGCAACCCAGAAGCCAGAGCTCACTGCCCGGGGACGAGCGAGCAGCCTCTACCAAGGGGTACGTTTGTCAGGCAGGACCCACCCAGTCCTCCCTGCTCCGCCAAATCCTGACTTCTGGAAGGGTCGGGAGGGGCCGACCGAGGCCTCGGATACACTTACTAAGGAATCCGTGAGGTGGTCGTTTGGAGGAGACCTAGGGAGACGCTGCAGGAGGCGAGGCAGCGGGGACGCGCCGAGAGCAGCTAGTTAAAGCGGGGCGGTGCGCCGGCCGAGCAGAGGCGACCCCGGGGGCGGGCCACCGTCCCTCCCCACCCCCACCCCGCCCCTTCCCCCCCCCAGCGCTCGCCGGTCAGCAGCGCCAGGCCCGCCAGGCCCGCCCGGCCGCCCTGCGAGGGGAGCTGCCCCCGTAAAAGCCAGAAATAAAAAGAACAGAAAACTTTATTATCCTGCACCAGAAGCAACAAAAGACCCAGGATCCCCACAGTCTGAGGCCGACGGGCTGAAACAATAGGGAGAGCAACGACCCGGATACGGCTCTGACGAGAAGGAAGTGAAAACCCCGAGCTAAAGGGCCGCTGCGAGCGGCAGAAACGGAGGGCGCGTGCGCAGACGCGCTCCCCTCCCCGGAGAGAGCCGAAGGTAGCCGAGTGAAGCCGAGTGAAGCCGAGGAACTTGAAAGCAGAGTTCGCGCACAGCCCCCAAAACTCCGCCCATAGCCTCAAGAGAGACTAGACCTCTCTGAAACTATCCTCCCATCTCCTTCCAGTCATGTAAGACCAATGCTGAGTCTGGTTTGTGTTTTTTAAGATTTAAAATTTTTCATTAAAGCACTACTAAAAACCATAACTGATGTCTGCACCCCCATCACCTCCTACTGCTTCCTTGAACTGCTCTTCCTTAAATAGGAAGGCGCAAAAATGTGTTTTCTGCCAAAGGTTTGCGAATGAGAATTTTATGTCAGATACAAAGGAGTTTTGGTTTTGCTTGTTTGTTTGTTATTGTTTTATAAGTAAGATCCTGATCATGACTAATTCTTTTGCTGGGTCCTCAGAGTTTGTTTCTTTATGTGGTTACCAGCTATTCCTCTCTCCTGAAAATAAACTGTCCTGCCTGGCCCTCAGCCTCTTCTCTGTTATATCCTATTACTAAGCCTTCCAAGCTACGAGGGGCATTATAATATTTAATAAATGTGTTATGCCCCCCATACACATATGTACAAAATGTTATGCCTAGCCAATAGGGTAAACCTTGAACAAGAATTCCTAGAAAAAAAGCTGTGACAGCTTCAGATAATTTCATTAAAACTGATTAAAATCTGGAGAGATTGGGAAGTTTTAATTCCAGAGCTTGATTACCGACTAACCCAGTCTATGTTTGGGCTACTAAATAGCCATTCCTTTCACACCTTCATGTCAGATCTAACAATGTGTGACTAACAGATAAAAGTTATTTTGGTGTGGGCTAACTGAACGAAACACTAGTTTTCCACCAATCAAGGGGCTAAGAATGTTGATAGATAGCATCCAAGGCATGTTACAGAGTTCCCTCCACCTTCCCATGCCTGATACACCCACCAAAATATGTGAAAAATGTCTTGGTGTATCGCTTTCTTCTGTTACTAAAAGCAGTTCATGCAATCACTACCTCTTTGGAACATGATAACATGGTGTTTGGAGGGACCTCAATCTATGTACTATTGCCATTAATAATATTAATATTAATGGTAATAATAATAATAATAATAGTCACTTACATTTATTCCCAGAGTTAACTATCTCTTGATCTCTTTGAGGCGAGAGCTATGTTTTTGCATGACCATTAAATGTAAAATTTACATTAGTCTTGAATTAATTGCTATTTTAAGAAGTATTAGTCTCAGAGAGAAAATTTACCCATTTAACTATTAACTCATGTAAATTAAACTGCTTGGAGATTTCATCTTACCCCTCAGCATGGCTAAGATATAAAACAAATGGCAGCATATGCTGGTAAGGATGTGGGGAAAGGAAACACCTAGTCCTTGCTGGTGGAAGTGAAAATTGGTATAGCTACTGTGAAAATCAGCGTGGAGGTTCCTCGAGAATCTCAAAATCCATCTACCTCAAGATCCATTCCTGGGCATATACCCAAAGTACTCTACAGCCTACTACAGAGATATTTGTTTATCCATGATCATTGCTGGTCTATTCATAATAGCCTGAAATTAAAAACATAGATGCCCATAAGATGATGACGAGATAATGAATATGTGGTACATTTACACAATGGGATATTATTAAGCTGGTAAGAAGAATGAAATTGAGGGCTGTGTAAGTTAAAAAGTCCATTTTATATAACTTGAAATAGTAATAATACCTGAGCTTGCCACGAGGCAGATCTGCCTTCGCCTCAGAAGTAAGCCCCTGGCTCAGACAGAATCCAAACCCAGGACAGGACTTGATATGCTAATGAACTAATCCGGAGGTGGTCTCGAAGAGCTAGTGAACCAGCCCTGAGCTGTGAGCATGTTGAAATGTTACAAAAATTTGAACTTTGCACGTTGTGTGTGGCCCTGGCTTTGGTCACAGCTGAACTCCTTGTTACCGTTGTTGGGCCCCCATCTAGTTGCTGGCCATCAGTCTTAGGGCTTCCCGGACCTTCATCAGGGCCATCTTTCCAGCCTGCCAAAGTTGAAGTGTTTCAAAGAGGATCAATTGTGCGAGTTTCTAAAACTTTCTTACCTGAGAGAATTTCTGCCTAAACAGCTGTTGCTGCTTGGTGTGATGTCTGTTTAACTCTTATATTAGCATATTAATTGGAATACTTGTATGACTAAACCACATACATTTGAAAGACAAATCTTGTATGGACATCCTAATTGCCAAGTACCTTACAGCTCATAGGCCATGTTTTCTGCAATGTAGAAGTCAGCTTTTAAGCTTTTGAAATGTATGCTACAACCCAAATAACCACAGAGGTTCTATACCTAGTAAGAGATTGGGGTGTGTGGGGGTTTCCCAAGGAAGAGCAAATAGAATACGGTGTTATAGAAAGATAAAACGGAAAGTAAAATGGGAAGATTAAGCCAGGCGGTGGTGGCGCACGCCTTTAATCCCAGCACTTGGGAGGCAGAGGCAGGCGGATCTCTGTGAGTTCGAGACCAGCCTGGTCTACAAGA
>NC_022035.1:7315729-7320534 GCF_000317375.1 Microtus ochrogaster | reverse complement strand
AAACGGAGGTTACAAGATTCTCGTCTTTTTTTTTTTTTAAGAGTATTCTCACTTCTCACAGGGACTCAGAATTCTCCTCATACACTCTGTTCTTGGGCTGTGTTATGATAGAACACTACCACTGTAGAAGCACCCTAATATATACTCAATATGGAAAGAGTTTAAATGGAGTCATCATAAACTGAGGGAGATAGTGCCCCAACTAGTGTCTTATCCCACCAAGTAAAAACTTTAGTACTAGCAATAAGCTACATCTTATTGAGTTATGGCCAAATAGGTCCCAAGAAACCTTAAAATATCACAGACTAGTACTTGCCCTCTATAACCTGATAGGAAGTCCCTATTGTCAAAGACACCATTTACTTATATCATTGAACATAGAGACTTCAAGCTGGTGCTCGATTAGAAGCTTCACCCCTAATGGCTAGGGTTCACAGTCCTAGAGGGTGCTCTGTACATTACCGGGGAGAATGGTAATCATCAATATCACAGAGCTACAAACACTGTGATCTACAAACGCAAGCTGTCTGCAAGATATACTGGAGCCACAGTGGCATGAAGGGAATGGGAGTAAACAATCACTTTTTGATTGGAAGACATTCCATAAAATAAACCACAACACTCAGTATTATTAAAAGAAGAAACAAAGAAGCCATAAAGAACACAACCAAAGCAAAATTCTTCTCACAAGTATATCATGAATTTGTCTGTTTTTTGAGGGCCAGTGTGGCCAACTTGACCTTGAAGTCACAGGAATTATCCTGCCATAACCTCTCAAGTACTGGGATTACAAGAGTGTGCCACCATGCCCAGTTTGCAAAGTTTCTAAGGCTGTGTGTCTACGCTGATAGGAAATAGAATCAAGCATCTATTTATGGAAATGGTTTAAGATTATTTTAAGCCCATTAAAAATTAGGGAAATATGTACTAGATGCAGCAGCCATTTCAGAAGCCACATTCTATTCCAAAGAAGCTATTAAAATATCAGGATCTGAAGCAGTCTCAGTATAAGAGTTTTTAACCTGCTCTTTATTGAGATTAGACAAAGGTTTAAATTAAATCTACTATATTCATTCATTTATTCTACAAATATATGTTGAATGGTGGCTGTTGCGGGAGGTCCTTCCGCTCCTCCAGCCTATAGCCGCTGAGATACCAGCCCATTGGGGCGTGGTCTCTCTCCCTTTAAAAAAGCGGCCACTTCCCTCTCCTCTCTCTCTTCACTTCCTGCTCGGCCTGCGACTAGACTCCCTTCCTGGTTGCGCAGAGGGCTGTTGTCTGGGATGGAGATCTGTAAGTTTTTTCCCCTTTAAATAAATATCACCCTATTAATCATAATTCTAAACTGGTGTGGCATTGTTAGTGACTTACGCCTTAAGGTGGCATGTATAATATGGGAAATAAAGTGTTTTGAAAAATTGAAAATGAGCCGGGTGGTGGTGGCACATGCCTTAAACCCCAGCACTCAGGAGGCAGAGGCAGGCAGATCTCTATGAGTTTGAGGCCAGCCTGGTCTACAGAGCTAGTTTCAGGATAGGCTCTAAAGTTACAGTGAAACCCTGTCTCAATTTTTTTTTTAAAAAAATGAGGGGATATGTACCTTATGAAAAAATTATTATTGTCTTTCCCATGCCTGAACTTAAGCTACAGTTAAATGTACAATCAGGTAAATTACTGTTTGTTACTCTGGGCAACCAGAGAAAGAATACACATACTAAAAGAGAAGGAAACACAAACAGGGAAAGAATTCTAGAAGAATTTATATTTCTATTCAGACACAGAAGGTTAAGTATGCATCTAAACCGGGTGGAGTTGGTAGCAGAGATGTGTAAAAGCAGAAATGCCCAGGTCTCAGAGCACATTGAGACTGAAAACCTGATGGGCACATTAAGATATTTAAGAAATAAAAGGTCTTGAACAGTTCTATTCATTTCCTTTACCTGTTTGGTTTCTCTTGTCTTTCTTTTAGGGGTTTATTCATTTCCTCCCATTGTTTGTGTTTTTCTGAATTTCTTTAAGGGATTTATTCATTTTCTCTTTAAAGACTTCTATTATCTTCATAAAGTTGGTTGTAATATCATTTTCTTGTGCTTCATCTGTCTTGAAATATTCAGGGGTTGCTGTAGAATAACTGGGCTCTGCTGGTGCCACATTGCCGTGTCTGTTCATATACTGGCATCTAGGCATCTGGGTTTGGGCAATTACAAGTTTAGATGCCAATTTCTGACACACAGGTTGATCACTAGAATTGAATCAAAGACCAGACATTAATCCACACACCTATGAGACACCTGATTTTTTTTTTAATAAGAAGCCAAAACTATACAATGGAAAAAAGAAAATATTTTCAACAAATGCTACTGGTCTAACTGAACGTTGGCATTTAGAAGAATGCAAATAGATCTACACCTATCACCCTGTGAAAAACTCAAGTCCAAGTGAATCAAAGACCTCAACACAAAAGCAGACATACTGAACCTGATAAAAGAGAAAATGGGGAATAACCTTGAATGTATTGGCACAGGACACAATTTCCTAAACTGTACACCAATAGCGCAGGCCCTAAAATCAGCAATAAAAAAATAGGACCACATGAAACTAAAAAGTTTCTGTAGGGCAAAGGACACTGTCAATAAACCAAAACAGTAGTCTACAGAACGGAAAAAGTGTTAGCATATAGGAATCCATACTGGCCTGCCCTTAGGGTCCTGACTGGGTATGCCCTCAGCTACAGTCACTAAGATCACCTTCTGTGCATATCTGTTACATTTCCTTTTAAAAGGTGGGCCTGCCCACCTCCTATCTCTTCCTCTGTTTATTTCTCTCTCTCTCTCTCTCTCTCTCTCTCTCTCTCTCTCTCTCTCTCTCTCCTGCTATCTTTCTCTTTTTTTCTTTCTCCTCCTCTCTGTTTTTCTTCTGCCACACTTGTCCCCAGGGACTGGTCTCTGTTCCCCTGTCTGTCCCCTTCTTTGCCCTCTTCTTTCTCCTTTTTCTGTAAACTTCTTATGTGAACCTTGTTCATAATATGACTTCTCTTTGTGCCATTTTTTAAAATCGCAACAAAAATATTTTCATCAACTCCATATCTGACAAAGGGCTAGTTTCCAAAATATATGAAGAACTCAAGAAAATAGATATCAACAAACCATATAATATGATTAAAGATAGAGTACAGATATAAACAGAGAATCCTCAACAGAGGAGTCTCAAATGATTGAAAAACTCTTAAGGAAATGTACAGCATCCTTAGCCATCAGCGAAATGCAAATCAAAATTACTCTGATATTCCATCTTACACCTGCCAAAATGGCTAAGATAAAAAGCACAAGTGACAGTTCTTGCTGGCAAGGATGTGGAGAAAGGTGAACACACTCCTCCATTGCTGATGGTAGTGCAAACTTGTACGGTCCCTTTGGAAATCATTATGGCAGTTTCTCAGAAAATTGGGAATCCATCTACCTCAAGACCCAGGTATACCACTCCTGGGCGTATGCCCAAAGGATGCTTCATCCTATCACAAGGACACTTGCTCAACTATGTTCATAGCAGCTTTATTTGTGATAACCAGAAACTGGAGCCAGCCTAGAGGTTGCTCAACCAAAGAATGGATTAAAGAAAATGTAGTACATTTACATAATAGGGTATTACTCAGCTGCTAAAAAATAATAATAACATCATGAAATTTCCAAGAAAATAAATAGAGCTAGAAAAAAAAATTATCCGGAGTGAGACAACCCCAACCCAGAAAGATAAACATGGTATGTAGTCACTTATAAGTAAATATTAGGTATAAAGTAAAGGAGAACCATGCTACAGTCCATAGAGAAGCTAAGCAGCAAGGAGGGCTCAAAGTGGGGAACACATGAATCTCTCTGCGAAGGGGAAATATAGTAGAAATCAAAGGGAGCCTGAAGATGGGTAGGGGTGGGAACAGGATAGAACAAATAGGGAGAGAGGAGAGGGAGAGACAGCTGGAGTTGAGCGGAGCATCTTAGGCACAAACTAGAACCTCGTATAATGGAAACCCCCAGGAATCTATGAGAGTGACTACTGAGGGATAAGGGTCTCGTACCCTGTAAAGATTTGTCACTTTTATTGGTTGAGTAAAACGCTGATTGGTCAGTAGCCAGGGAAGAAGTATAGGCGCGGAAACAAGAATAAGAGAATTCTGGGAAGAGAAAAGTGTCTGTAGTTGTCACTCAAATGCAGAGGAAGCATCTGATGAAAGGTACCAAACCACGTGGCTAACACATGCAAAAATTACGGGTTAATTAAAGATACAAGAGTTAGATAATAAGAAGCTTGAGCTGATAGACCAACCAGTTTATATAGACCTCTGTGGGTTTCTTTGGGACTGAATGGCTGCAGGACCCGGCTGGACAGAAACCTCCGTCAACAGGTAACCCTAGTGAAGACTCCTACTAATGGATATGGAACCTGAACCAGTCATTTCCTGTCCCCAGGCAGGACTTCCAGTGGAGGGATTGGGACACCAGCCCAACAACAAAACCTTTGTCCTACAGTTTGTCCTGCCTCCAAGATATGCTGGAATAAAGGCAGTGCAGCTACCAATGGCTGATCCAGCTTGAGACTCAGGCCACGAGAGGGAGTCCATCCCTAACACTATCTGGAGGACCGGGAACCAGAGTTTGGATGGGCCAGAGTGTAGTAATAGGAGCGGCAGGGCTGCGTCCCCAGCACCCTGCTGCCCCTATTACTACAGATGGCGCCCAGATGTGTGGACAACTGAATCCACTGAAAGCCTGAGAAAGCTTGGGAAAGAGTAAAGCATGTTTTCTTGGTAG
>NC_022035.1:7281623-7313180 GCF_000317375.1 Microtus ochrogaster | reverse complement strand
GGTGATTAAATGAACACAGTGTCCGTGTAATTATTTCGGGTAGAGCTAGCCATGTGGGCGGCCGGGTGCCGGGACGCAGCCACGGCTCCTATTACTACAATGGGGGGGGGGGAAGGGAGCAAGGATTGTAGCATTCAGAAGGGTCAAGAACATCACAAGAAAACCCACAGAATCAAGTATGCTGGGATCATAGGGGCGCACAGAGACTGAGCTGAAAATCTCAGAGCCTGCATGGATCTAGGCTCTGCATATATATTATGATTGTGTGCCTTGGTCTCTGTGGGACCCCTAACAATGGGAGCAGTGGCTGACTCTGACTCTTTTGGGACACTCATACTGAATTGCTTTGTCTAGCCTTAATAGAAAGGGTGGTGTCTACTTAGTCTTACTGCAACATGATATGCCATATTTGGTTGGTATCCATGGGAGGCCTGCCCATTTCTGAAGAGAATCTGAACAGGAGTGAATAGGGGTGGGGTATGTGGCAGAGAGGTTGGGAGGGGAAACTGAGATTGGAATGTAATACATTAGGGAAGAGTAAATTAAAAAATTTAAAAAGAAATAAAAAAGGAAATAAAATCCCACCACTTTGAAATTAAGATTCATTTGACATGGTTTGTCTTGAAACAAAGTAAAAATCGTATTACCAACAGAAAGAAAATATTGTAGTGAGAAATAATTATTTAAATATCACATGTCATCACTTGGAATAAAATGCCTATTGATCACAGTCAATAGGGCAACAATTCCTTCTGATAATAGAACATCAAGATGGAGCAACAACAGCAAAAAAAAAAGTGTTCTGAACTGAACTGAAAAGCAACTCTAAGAACTTTATATACATTTAAATATATATTTATGAATTCAAATATATACTTATTGAATGAGCATATATTCAAGTATAATAAATATTAGATCTATATTTAAATAATAAATATTAAATATATCTGTATGTTTATATGATGAGCAAAAGCCCAGAGTATTAAATTCTTGTCTCGAAACTTGTTTCAAGAAGTACAGATTCTCTGTTACTCAAAACTAGGATTTCTCAGTGTGGGCACTAATGGTATTTTGGGCTAGATAGTGTGCTGTAGAAGGTGACCCTGTTTGTAAGATGTTCCAACTCCTTCCCTCTCCCCACTACATGCCAATAACAGCTCAGCTTCACTCAAGCTGTGACAACTCAAAATGTATCCACACTTTGCCAAATGTCCCTTGGAAAGAAAATTCAACTGCAGTATCCACATTTGTGTCTTTGAGAATCATTGCTCTAAAAGAATCTCATCTCATAAAATCAATTGAAGAAAGCCAACAGCCAGTGAACTGGAACCACAGATTGAGATTGTAGACACTTTGTGAACATTGAGTATATTGACTGATAAGGATATCTGAAGAATTGAAAATGGGTTGCAACATCAGAGAACCTCTCTTTGTCAATGTAATTAGACCTTCCTTTCTAGTTGAAATTAAACTCATCTCTTTCCTCTTCATCTGTATGACAGGTCTCAGAGTCTCTTAGAAATGGGATTGCAGATGTGATTTATGTTTGGCCATAAGAAAAACCTTGAAAAAAGAAGTAGAAGCCAACTTTCTGTAAGTGTGACAGCAAACTGTACCAGGCAAGACAGCAAGCATGAAGCTTCAGAAGAATTTATTCCTGTGCCAAGATAGGAGTGTCCTGGCTGATACATGGCTTTGATATGGGCAGCTACAAAAGCAGTAACTGAACCAATTTCCTGACAGGTGAATTGCAAAGGCACTTGTTTAAACTTCAAGCCAACTTTCCTGAGGAAACTCCTTAATTTGTTCTTGTGACATCATTGATATATATTTTTTAAATATCTACTTCCAAACTATTAAATCATTTTTCTTAAACATTAAGTGTTCATCTTTATAGTGCACTGTATCTTATCTGATAGGCAATCTTTTAAAATTAATTTTTTTCAGATGAATATGGTGACCCATTCATTTAATACCAGCACTTAGGGCAGAAGCAGACAGACTGGTGTTAAGTTTAAGACTATCCTGGTCTACATACTGAATTCCTAGGCAAGCCAGGACTACGTAGTGAGAATCTTTGTTTAAAAAAAAATAGACTCATTCATCACTAAGAATAATTCTCTTCCCCTAACCTTGCAGTGCTAAGCTAATTTGACAACCCAAAAGTGCAGCAGGCAGCCAAAACAACTATCATTTCAAACCCTTTTAAAGACAGATTCTTTTCAGCAAATCTCTAGCTGATTTAATCATGCTGTAGTTAGTATTTCAGGGATATTCAAGAAGAACAATAACAACTAGCTAGGCAGTGATGGCACACACCTTTAATCCCAGCACTGGGGAGGGCAGAGGTGTGCAGATTTGTGATGTCAAGGCCAACCTCATTTACACAGTGAGTTCTAGGACAGCCAGGACTACACAGGGAAACCTTCTCTCAAAAAAGGGAACTGGCAGAGTGTGCTGGAATTTCTGAACTTCAAGAAAATCCTAAGTGCTTTCAGAGAGAAATGACTGGAAATTTACAATGATAGAGAAATTAGGGTCAAGTAAAAAATTCAAGCCTCAACTTTGAGAGATTGGGAACAATACTGAAAAATATTTTATAAAACTCAATTTTTCATGCATGGGATAGATAAAACTTCAAATGCTAAAACAAGTGTTATAAAAACTACATTTTCATTTTACCTCTATGCCATAGCCAGTCAGTCATCTCTTTAGAAAAATAAGATTCATTTTTGAGGGTTCACAACTTAAAGCTGAGATTTTATTATAACCTTATTGTGATATAGTTCACATACCATAAAATTAATTCTTTTCTGGTATACAGTGAAGTGGCTTTAAATATACTGGAAGAGTGGTGTATGCCTTTAATCCCAGCACTCGGGAGGCAGAGGCAAACAGATCTCTGTGAGTTAGAGGCCAGCCTGGGCTACAGAGTGAATCCAGGACAGCCAGGATTATTACACAGAAGAACCCTGTCTTCAAAAACAGAAACAGAGACAAAGCAAAACAAAAATGCTGAAAGAATTGTTCAAGAGTACCATCACCACTATTCTAGGACATTTACATCACCCCAAAGAAACTCCATCATCTTCATCAGTTAATTCACATTTCTCTTTTTTTAAATTTGACTTTATTTTGTGTGCATTGGTATGAAGGTGTCAGATCACCTGAAATCAGTTATAGACAGTTGTAAAACATCTAGGCTTGTGTGCGCATGCACGTGTTTGTGTGTGTGTGTGTGTGTGTGTGTGTGTGTGTGTGTGTGTGTGTGTGTAAAATATTCCTGCACACCTTTAATCTCAGCACTTAGGAGGTAGAGGCAGGAAGATCTCTGAGTTCGAGCTCTCTCTGATCTCAGAATGAGTTTCAGGACAGTCAGGACAATTATATAGAGAAAAAATAAAGTTTTAAAGTGACAAAGAATGTGAAAATGTTTGTTTCAAATGGATGCTCATCAAAGAGTTGGAAGAAAAAGGAAGAATGAATGGTCTTTAAAGAAGCACTGCTTTGGGGCTGGAGAGATGGCTCAGTGGTTAAGAGCATTGCCTGCTCTTCCAAAGGTCCTGAGTTCAATTCCCAGCAACCACATGGTGGCTCACAACCATCTGTAATGAGGTCTGGTACCCTCTTCTGGCTTGAAGACATACACACAGACAGAATATTGTATACATAATAAATAAATAAATAAATAAATAAATAAATAAATAAATATTAAAAAAAAGAAGCACTGCTTTGTTATCAATGCCTCAACACTGTAGTCATAGATTTGACTTGCTTACCCGCTTGGCATGGTATTGCTTCTGTCCAATAAACTCACTTTACACCAAATAAAATATGAAAATTGGATCAAACTTGTAGAATTTGGTAGCTTTAACATATGATTTATCCTCATAAACAAGTCACCTAATACAATTGGTGGGATTATATTTTGAAGACACAGTTACAGTGCAAATTGAGAGCAATACCTTGGTGAGGTGGAGTCATTTCTCTAGATAATGTACATTCTAAGTTAGCAAATAGTGCCTATTACTATTTACTCGAAACAAAGGGCTTATGTATGAAAGCTGTTCTTGTTTCTATAACCCTAGCCACTCACTGTAAAATCATCACTTTTTAACACAGCTCTGCTGGCATAGACATTTTAGTTTCAATGGAGGGATGCTTCTATCAGCATATACAACAATGATTTTATTAAACTGAAAGCTTAGACTGCTACTTGTTCACTTTGGGCCATTCATGCCAGTCAATAAACAGGAAAATAGGGTGTTGTGCTCTTACTTAATGTGGCTTAACCTGTTTGCAAAGGAGACATTGGGACACATAACTCAATGGGGTTAAGGAGGGGCACATCCGGAATGCCGAGATCACCTAGGACAATTGTTAGTACTTTCACGCTGCCAGATTCCTTTCGTACATATCCTGCTAGTTGGAATTTTATTTAGTTTTATTAGAAAGAGCTGTGGATTCTTCTGTGGAAATCCCATAATATTAGGATTAGATATTGATATCGGAAATTTGGAGGCAACAGGAGCCACCAGTGTTGTAGCTTCTATTCTTGTGGCCATGCTTATCATGTGTCTAATGTGATTTTGTTTGGAAGGTCTCTTCCTTCCCTACTGACTCCTCTGCTGACCTCAGGTAGAACAGGAAATGCTAGTTTCCACAGACTGTATCATAGCAATTTACTATGTGGCTTAGAAGTTCTGCTTCTCTGGTTGACTCCTGACTGATGTATTGAACTTCAGTTCTGATTGTTTTACTGTATCATTATTGGCCTGGTCTTCATTTACTTGTAGTCTTGAGAGTCTTTGGCAGAGTGTCTTCTCTTCCTGCACGTTCCTTTTATATATTGGTTGTGAACTAGTTCATCAGTTTGTGTTGTAGGAGGCCATTTGTTTGTTCCCAGCTTCCCAGACACAATATAATCACACAGAAACTGTATTAATTAAATCACTGCTTGGCCTATTAGCTCTAGTTTCTTATTGGCTAGCTCTTACATCTATAATTAACCTATTTCCATTATTTTATATTTTACCATGAGGCTCATGGCCTACTGGCAAAGTTCCAGGTGACAGCTTGTGTCTTTTTGCTCTGGCGGCTCCATGGTGTCTTCTCTGACTCTGCCTACTCTCTGTATATATCTCTTCCAGCCTGGCTATATTCTGTTAAGCCATTGGCCAAAAGCAGCTTCTTTATTCATTGACACATATACAGAAGGACTTCCCACACCAAATATGCACTGTATTAACTCTCATCCGTAGGTTCTTCATTTTTGAATTATATTGATTTCATGAATGATACATATCTTACCTGGCTTAAGGTGTCTCTAATTGGAGTTATTTCACAGGTATCATGGATTCAGTGATTTCAAAAATGATTTCACGACCTGGAGATATAATTCAGTGGCAAAGTGCTTGCTGTACATGCATGGGTCAATCTATAGCAGCCATGTAAAAGCAGGGAGCAGTAGTATACACCTATCAATTCCAGAGGAAGGGAAGCAAGGTCAGGAGGATTCTTGAAGCTTGCTGGCCAGCTAGTCTAGCCTGATTCACAAGCTCCAGTCTAGTGAGAAACTACCTCAAAAACTAAAGTGGACCGTGACTGAGGAAGACACTAGACAATAACCTCTGATACTCCTGCACACACAAATCCATACACACAGCAGGCAGATAATTATTTCGTTTTCTGTAAATTAAGTAAACATCATAAAAGAAAGTTAAATTATATACTAATTCTTGTTGCGCTATTTCTCATAAAGCTTTGTTACTGTATATCGGCCACCCCGACTCAGCACAGCAAATAGTACCCAGCAAGCATTCAATATTACGTTCAGGAGCAAGTGAATGACTGAACTAAACAATCCACAGAGGAAATAAAAACTGAAGATAAATGTAGGAGGCCACTTTTTTTTTTTTGTTCCCGACCTTTCAGACTCTAAATAATCACTCAGAAACTATATTATTTAAATCACTGCTTGGCCCATTAGTTCTAGATTCTTATTGGCTAGCTCTTACATCTTAATTTAACCCATTATTTTATATTTTATTGTGAGACTCATGGCCTACCAGCAAGGTTCCGGTTGGTAGCTCACGTTTTCCCCCTCTGGTGGCTTTATGGCAACTCCTGCTTCTTTCTCTCTGTGTCTTTTCCAGCCTGGCTATATTCTGCTAAGTCATTGGCCAAGAGCAGATTCTTTACTCATTAACCAATAAAAGCAGCACATGTACAGAAGGACTTCCCACACCAGGTAGATAATAAAAAGCATCAAATAAGAGAGATGAAAAATGAGATAATCTAAAGTCTATTATAAAGACTAGATATCTGATGTCTTATTCCAAATAAGACAAACACATATTTTTTTCTCTAAAATATTATGTAGTCATAACGTTTCACTGAAAAGAAGTACTTGCTAAATTACTGTGGCTCAGCTTTTTAATATTCATTGAATTTTACACATAAAGTATTTCAAGTATTTAATTTAAACTATAGCAGTGAAGCTTTGAGATTTATAACAGTCAGAGTAAACTTTCAGACAAAAATGCTTTCATTTTTCTAATAGAAATTTTATAATTAGTGATAGTTTATGTAACATTGTCTTACTAGTAGATGAACATATTTGTTTTTAGATTAAGGATAGCTGCAGAATCTTTATTAACAAGTGAAGGTATTTGCATTTGTGTTATCAGAAAAATAACTCCAATTGTCAATTCATCTACTAGAAAAATAATTAAAATTCTAAATGCAAACTGAACAAAAATATGATTCTGTCTTCAATTTACATTAATATAATTGTATTCTATGGCTCATTTATTAAATTATTATTCTCAAAAGAAGCTATTTCTTTGCTGTCATGCATTAATAACAACACATAATCACCATAACTTCCAGAATTTTCTAGGCTTGCATCTTCAAGGACTATATATAAGAGCATTAATTTATCTTGGATGTTATTGATGGGGATTTAGAGGTATTTACCATATAATATCTATTTTTTTGCTGTTTAGTTTGGAGACACAGTCTTTTATAGCTTAGATTGGCCTCAGATTCACTACGTAACTAAGGCTGGCCTTGAGGCTGACCTCCTGGCCTTTTCCCCTCCAATGCTGAGATTATAGAGATATACCACAAAGTCTGACTACAGTTTCATTTAATATGAACAACTATTATTTATATATTTTTAAATTTTTAGATCAATCAAAAAATTAAAACAAAAGAACAAGAAATAAGCATGGTACAAACCTCAAAGTGAAGTGGTTGAAAGGTACCCAAATGGCTACTATAACAGAGTCCGTCTTTTTCATTACAAACATTCAAGGTATTCAGGTCTTGATTCTTTTTGCTCCAAATTCACTCACCTCTGAGACCCTAACACTCACTCATTATTTCCTACTCAGAGTCTATGATCCATAAGTGATGTCGTGGAATCTTCTTTTATTATGTTTTCTCTTCCTGTCCTTCCTGACCTACTTTTTCTTTCCTTCCTTGTTTTGCTCCACATTTTATCTTCTTCTTGTTGTTTCTGTTTTAGTGCTAAGTACGGCAGCCCTCACATAGAGTTTGAGGAATGTAGGACTAAGTTACATTCCTGGTCCAATTCTGTGATTTCTAGGTTGTTGCTTTCTACGGTTGTATTTGATTGGTCTGAAGATCTCTGAATTCACAGCCACTTTAATTGTCCTAAACAATCGAACAAACGAAAAACCAAATTTCTACAGTGGAACAGAGACTGGAGACTGGATAACAATAGTGAAGCTCCAATTCAGCAGGAGAATGAGAACTGTACACGGGTTCTGAAACGTCACTGGGTGTAAGCTGCTACAGAGCTAAAGTAGGAAATGGTCTTTGACTAGTGCTGATTCTGTCAGCACACTTCCTCGATTCTTGGCTTGAATCCACGCAAGGAGTTCATAAGCACAAGCATATCTTTCTATCTGATTCTTTTTCTCCAGAAGATTGGGGAAATGAAATATCAATTCACATCTCAGTTTTTAAAACCCAAAGCTAAGAGGGTTTTTGTTTTGTTTTACTATTTTAGCAGTATATAATCGACTTCTCTTCTATTTGAATCTAGCCAAGTCTCTGCATCATTGACCAAACCTGTAATTCTTTTTGAGATAGACTATGCTGCTAATCACAAGTACTATGACTTGAAACAATAAAACTCTCTTCCCTACTTTCAAAACGTGCCCATCATAGGTAAGCAATGGCTCTTCTCCAAATAGCTTTCAATTTCACACCCGAGCTGGTAAAGCAACCACTGTCTAGGCCAAAACTTGATCTTGTCATGGAGGGAAAAGAGAAGAGAGAACAGCACACAAAGGGGCCAATAATTCTGCACGACAAGTGCGATTTCTCAGATTTCCTTTTATACTAAAGGATGTCATCTAATCAAACCCGATGCTAATGAGGCAATTAAATGACTGCTCTTCCTAAGGACAGGCCAGAGGAATTTGGAAATGACATAATCTGTCACACAGAAAATCCCTATTCTGAAACTCACATTGAATTTTTTAATGCCTCTTCTGTCAGAGTTTTTCTAAACTGTCACCTCTACTCTCTAACCCTACTTAATATACAGGCCACATCCTCTTTCCTCTAAATTTAATATGCAAAATTTAAATTTTGACAATTTGACATGTTGGTTACAGTTTAGTAAGATTTACATCATGCAATTCTGCTTTGTTAACTTTCCAATATAAACCTGGCTGCCCATATTATTCTTATGTCTGGAACTAGGTCAATGGTCCAAAGCAAAAGGCAAAAAACAAAACAAAAAAAGAGCAAACAACTGCACTTCACTTTCTTTTGAACTATGGTACTTCTGTATATCAACTTACTTTTTATTACCAGTATTTTTCATTCCAAATGAAATATTCAGTAAAAGGTTTCCCCATCTTGTATTCTCATTTTCAGCCAGTCTGGCTGTACTCACTATTGTAGTTCCCTTGTTTACACCTGAGTACTTTCTGTACTGATTTTTAAAACGATCATACTCCTTACCATAGTATATAAAACTTTAGCAAGATTGCTATCTCTAAGTGACATCATTTTTTCCTTTGTTATGCATGGACCAGTTACTTTTGCATACTTTCTTCTGTTGCTGTTTTTTTTGTTTTCTTTTCTTTTTTTCTTCCCCCCCCCCTTTTTTTTTGTTTTTTTTTTGAGACAGGGTTTCTCTATATAACAGCTCTAGCTGTCCTGGAACTAGCTCTTGTAGACCAGGCTGACCTTGAACTCACAGAGATCTGCTTACGTCTGCCTCCCAAGTGCTGGGATTAAAGGAATGTACCACCACTACTTGGTTCTGTTGCTCTTTTTTTTTTATTGTCTCTGGGTAGTTTCATTTAACTATACTGTTCTTTCTAGATCTTTAACTGGTTGCCTCTTCTTTTCATTTAGGTTTCAACTCAAATATCCTCAGAAGGCTCTTTCCTCGCTCACTCTAGCTAAAGTAACCTTCTTCCCTTCTCACCCATGTCGTTTCTAGCTCTTGCTCTAGGTTATTGGCATGCTTATAACTCTCTAAAGTTATCTTATCTGTTCATTACTTGTCTTTCTTAGTCCACATGGGAGTTCTGTTAGATCACGGTATTTTTTTTTCTCCAATTCTAAATGTCTAGAATCTAAGTGATGTTCATGGAGGCATATGTCTGTGATGCCAGCTCTTGGAACACTAAGGCAAGAGTCAGAGGCCAGTCAAAGAAAAGCAAGAGCAACAGTACTTGGTAGAGAGCAGTCGCTTAGCAAAACTTTTCTGAATTAATAACAAAAAAAGGAAGAAAACCACACCAGTCTTTACATTCATAACCTTCACCACATATCATCCACGTTCCCCTCCTTGTATGTAGCAAGAAGGGGGCCACTTGTTTGTCCCGGCTACTCAGAACCAAAATAACCACACAGAAACTGTATTATCTAAAACAGTGCTTGGCCCATTAGCTCTACCTTCTTATGGGCTAACTCTTACATCTTAATTTACCCCATAGCTAGTAATCTGTGTGTTGCCAACTGGCTGTGGCTTTCTGGCAAGATTCCAACCAGCTTCTGTCTCTGGTGGGACTACACAGCTTCTCTCTGACTCTGCCCTTTTTTCCTCCCAGCATTCAGTTTAGTTTTCCCTGCCGAGCTAAAGTCTGCCCTGCTATAGGTTCAAAGCTAATGCGCAAAACAATCCCACACCAGTTAGTATTTAAAGGGGCATTTATTTTGGGGTTAAAACTCACAAAGCACCAACTGTCAGGAAAGGAGCCTAGTCACCGGAGCAGGAGCAGGAACCAAGCACAGGAACCAAGAGAGCAGGTCGAGGCTTGCTGCTCTCTTTTAAAGATAAATAGACCACGCACCAGTGGGCTGGTATCTTCGCAGCTATTGGCTGAACGAGTGGAAGGTCCTCCTGCAGCACAAAGCAGTTTCTTTATTCATTAATGGTAATCACAACATACAGAGGGAAATCCCACATCACTTGTTGGTTTTATCCAAACAAGCATTACATGCTGGAGTTTCTCAGTTTGATGCTCTTTGAGTCTTTCCTCAATCCATCTCCAGTCACAAATTAATCCCCATTAATAAAACAACTCCTACATCTGTTTTCCATTTTTTTTCTTTCCCAAGAGAGGGTTTCTCTGCATGTAGCCCTGGCGGTTCTGGAACTTGCACACTAGGCAAGGCTGACCTCAAACTCAGAGATCTGCCTACCTCTGCCTCCCTGAGTGGTGGGATCAAAGGAATGGATGACCAAACCTGGCTCTGACATTATTTTTAACTTTTCTCCTTACTTACCTGTATCCATCAAACCATCAGGTCTTGTCAGTATTACAGTTTTCTCTGGGATTTTCCCCTCCTCACTGAATCATATCACACACATACACACACACAAACACACCATACAACACTACCTGCAAACATAAATAGGCAAAAAGAAGAATAATAAGGTTAAAAATAAAAAATCATTCATTTTGTGTTGTATACTTATGTAATTTTGGATTCAGTTTTTAATTCGGAATAAAATTGTATACCCATGTTTCAGAAACATGTTTCATTTCTGCAATTTTCTGTTTGTTATATCTTAATTAGATGTTAGTACATGGATAATGCTTTTTTATTTGGGATGTACTGGGAAGTCTTCCTTCTTTTGAATCTGTCTTGTCTCAGAGTTTTCATTTTCAGATGGGTTTCAAGTACTAATTTAATTTCTTTGATACAAACAGGTGTATACAGGGTACTTATGACATGTTGAATTTACTAATTCTGGCCTCTGTGTCCCAAGCTTACAAACACTGTCAGAGGAGTTAGTATAGACAGTCATGGGACACCTCATTTGCTGTCCATTTCTCTGGGACCATTAGATTTTTGGCTGAAATCTGCTTCCATGAAACCCTTGTACACATTTTGTATTTTTAGGTTGTTTCAGGCAGGAATGAAATTCCAGTTTTTGTTTCAGGAAAAAGGAGGAGGATGAAGAAGAGGAAGAGGAGGAGGAGGAAGAGGAGGAGGAGGAAGAAAAGGAGGAGGACGAATAAAAATAAGGAGGAGGAGGAGAAGGCTTGATTAACGGAATTTAAATCTAGATATATACTTTTCTTAGTGTTCAGTGACCTTACTGTTACTGTTACATGAATCCAGGCATGCTCTATCCACCATGAAGAACAGTTATTAAGTTACACTCAAATACGAACTCTTTCTGAATAAAATTAATCTAGGCTTAATTGAGCTGTCTTGTCTTCTTTTTTTATTTTATCCTCAGAGTAAAAGTAGATGGAGAATCTTTCAACTTCCCATTACCGGTATAGCTCCTTGTCAAGGGCCACAGAAATGGACAGAGGTAGTCTGGATTTCAACAGAATCCCAGAAATGATTGCAAAATTTTAAGTCCTTTCAGTTTCATATAAATAGAGTGTTTATTATCAAGAAAATAATGATAAATGACTCTGGATAAACTGCAGGTATCCATGAACAAGAGATTGTGGCCTTCACATCGTTTTCACATGGCCTTCATGTGATCTGCACATGGCCTTCATGTGATTTGCACATGGTCTTCACATGGCCTTCACATGGTTCTCACATGGCCCTCACATGGTCTTCACAACTAAAATCAATCAAAGGAGACAAAGAAGTACATTTCATATTTGTCACAGGAGAAGGCTATCAATAGGAAATCTCAATACTGAACGTGTATGCCCCAAATACAAGGGCACCCTCATATGTAGAAGAAACATAAAAGAATATACTTCCTTCTCAGCACCTTATGGAACCTTCTCAAAAATTGACCATATAAGCTGGGCGATGGTGGCGCACGCCTTTAATCCCAGCACTTGGAGGCAGAGGCAGGCGGATCTCTGTGAGTTCGAGACCAGCCTGGTCTACAAGAGCTAGTTCCAGTACAGGCTCCAAAATCACAGAGAAACCCTGTCTTGAACCACCCCCCCAAAAAAAATTGACCACATACTAAGTAACAAAGCAAATCTCAACAGATAAAAAAAATTGGAATAACCCCATGTATCTTATCGGATCACCATGGCTTAAAATTAGAATTCAACAACAACACTAATTCCAGAAAGCCCACAAACACATGGAAATTAAACAATGCTCACCTGAGTCACCAGTGGGTCAAGGAAAAAAAATAGAGTAAGAAATTAAAGACTTCCTAAAATTCAATGAAAATAACCACACAACGTACCCAATTTTATGGGAAAAAAATGAAGGCAAAGCTAAGAGGAAAGTTCAAAGCACTAAGTGCCTTCATGAAGAAGCTGGGAAAATCCCACACTGGTGAGTTAACAGCATACATGAAAATTCTAGAACAAAAAGAAGCAAACTCACCCAGGAGAATTAGATGACAGGAAATAATCAAATTGAGTGCTAAATAAAAAATTACAAAGAAAAAATACAAAAATACAAATAATCAATGAAACAAAGAGTTGGTTCTTTGAGAAAATGAACAAAATAGACAAACCTTTATCCAAACTAACCAAAAGGCAGAGAGAAAGAGAGAGAGAGAGAGAGAGAGAGAGAGAGAGAGAGAGAGAAAGAGAGAGAGAGAGAGAGAATATCCAAATTAACGAAGTCAGAAATGAAAAGATGGACATAACAATAGACATGGAGGAAATCCAGAGAATCATCAGGTCAAATCTTGAAAAACTGTACTCCACACAATTGGAAAACTTAAAAGAAATGGACAACTTCCTTTTTTAATTTGGCAAATATCATTTACCAATATTAAATCAAGACCAGATAAGCAAATTAAGTAGACCTATAACTGCTAAAGAAATAGAAACAGTCCTCAAAGGTCTCCCCTGCAAAAAAATAAACAAAAAACAAAACAAAACAACAAAACCCAGGATCAGATGGTTTCAGCACAGAATTCTACAGGATTTTTTTTTTTTTTTGAATTTTTGAGACAGGGTTTCTCCGTAGTTTTTGGTTCCTGTCCTGGAACTAGCTCTTGTAGACCAGGCTGGCCTTGAACTCACAGAGTTCCGCCTGCTGGGATTAAAGGCGTGCGCCACCACTGCCCGGTTCTACAAGATTTTTGAAGAAGAACTAATACCAATACTCCTCAAGTTGTTCCTTTTATACAATAGAAACAGAAGGAACATTGCCAAACCCTTTTTATGAGGCTACAATTACCCTGATACCCAAACCACATAAATACATTACTAAGAAAAAGAATTACAGACCAATGTCACTCATGAACATTGATGCAAAAATATTCAACAAAATACTGGCAAACCAAATACAAGAACACATCAGAAAAATCATCCATCACGAGCAAGCAAGCTTCATCCCAGAGATGCAAGAACGGTTCAACATATGTAAAATCTGTCAATGCAATCCACCATACAAAGAAACTGAAAAAAAAAAAAAAAAACCCACACATGATCCTTTCATTAGATGCTGAAAAAGTCTTTGACAAAATACAATATCCTTTCATAATAAAGGTCTTGGAGAGAGCAAGGGCACAAGAAACATACCTAAACATAATAAAGGCCATATACAGCAAGCCAACAGCCAACATCAGACTAAATGGAGAGAAACTCAAAGCAATCCCACTGAAATCAGCAACAAGACAAGGCTGTCTATTCTCTCCATATCTCTATGCTGGGAATTAAACTCAGGACCTCCGAAAAAAAAGCAGTCAGTGTTAAGAGTCATCTCTCCAGTCCCTGATTTTGGTCTTGAGTTCCAGCCATAACAGACTTCAGCACGTCGGCAGTTGTGAGCTTCAGAACTTCTTCACTTGAATTGTCTTCCTTATACACTTCCATTGGTAACTTTCTCTCGGCTAATACTACTTCTTAAGTCTAGCAATTCCAGTGAAGACATCTCCTCTTTTTAGTCTTATTATTTCAAAGCTGTAATATATGTAGGGAGTAGGAAAGGGTTCAAACTGTTAGTTGTGATGGTATGTGCTCCATTAAACCCTGTCCCGAGGAGGCCTTTTTGGGGTGAAAGCAAATTTAGAAAGAAATAAATGAAAATGGAAATAGGGTAGTAGAAACCCTTAAGTTTAGGAACGCGACCAGTGAAGATGCAAGAGCCACCAGAAGGGATGGTGGCATGTTGCAGAAGTTTTTGGAGGCTAGTGTCATGACCTGGGAGTGTAGCGATCACACTGAAGAAACGAAGGTCACTGACTACTTTTTTAACTTCTGTCCCTCAGCGCAGTGGGGGACAGGAAGCAGCTGCAAGCAGTCTCAAACCACAGCCCTTGACCTTGGCGGCTGCAGACAGGACCTGTGTCCTGTGGGAGCCATCGAGGCGCCTTGCAGCTCCCTCCGGACCCTCCAGGCGGCCCTGCGCGTGCACAGCACGCGCGCCCCCAAGCGCGTTCGTGTGCCGCCCGGGCCGGGAGGCTCCGCTAGGGAAGCCGCGCCCGCCCGCTGACCCTGATCACACGCGTGTCGTCCTAAAACGTGCCTGTCTCATCAGTCGAGAAGTTCTGGTTTCGACGCCGAAATATACCCATCAGAGAGGATGCATGACGAAGCACTGAAGGATCCTGTGCTTCACGGTGGAATGCAGAAGTCGAGCTAGGTGAGCACGACCGCGCAAAGGCTGAGCCATTCCGGCGCTGCGGAGGACAGCCGCATCCGGGTTTTCCTGCCGCAGGCTGCCCTCCGAGCCAGGGGTCCTTCAGGTAGGAGGTCCTGGGTGACTTTGGACGTCCGCTCAGCCGGGTTGCAGAAGCCGCTTGGTGTGTGTCCCGTGCTCGTTCTCCTGTCTCCGTGGAGGTAGGCCTCTGCCGCAAACATGCTCCGTCAGATCATCGGGCAAGCCAAGAAGCATCCCAGCGTAAGTTCATGGTCTTTTTTCCAGGGTGGCTTCTGTGTTTGGTGCACCTGCCTCAGTCCCCTGGGGACGCTCCCTTTTCGCCGTTCTTGGGGTTTACCCTGTCTGTGGTTAGCCTGACCCGGCTGCTCGAAGCCTTTTATTTGTCACTGTTTTCCGCTGCGGAGTTTTGCCAGAAGCAGAAGGTGGCAGACATCAGGGAGGAAGGTAAACATTCTGAGCGTGGAACGCTGGCCCACGCTTTCGCAGATTGGTTGCTCCAAAGAGGGTTGGATGGTACACGGAGTGGGTTAGACTCCAAGAAAGGTCAGGTTTGTTATCTTGGCTTTTGAGGCATTTATGTCCGCTGCATTGCATCCCCAAGCCTTCTGAAATGTAAGGGATCTTCATCCTGGAATCCTTACTTTTCTTGGATACCTTGCATTTGCAAAATTTACCTAAGTTTTCTTGACATCTCATTTTTGTTCAGTAAAACTCCCCCTATGACAGTCCCTAAGGTAACTTATCTTTACCTTAAGCCTGGTTTTCCAAATACTTAGCTAATTTAGTAGAAATCTGTTTTCAGAGTTAGTTCCTAAAACCAGTGCTTGTAACAGACATGCCTGCCAGCTGATTATGCTCTTTATTTCACAGAGATTGTGTGTTTATCACTACCATTACTATTATCTTTATTATTTTTAGTTTTTTTCTAGACAGGCTTTCTCTGTGTGGCCCTTGCTGTCCTGGAACTCGCTCTGAAGATCAGTCTGGCCTCTAACTCACAGAGATCCGCCTGCCTCTGCCTCACCGGTGCTGGGATTTAAAGGCATGTGCCAGCCAGCGCCACTCAGCAAGAAGTCAGACTCTTAAAACCAAAATAATCCTAATGCCTTTAGAATACAATTGAAAAGAAACATTGCTTCTATCTAAGATCGACCTTTGTTCACATTTTAGGACAAGTTAGCGAAATGGATTTGGATGTTACCATGTAGGAGCCATTGTAGTCTTATTTTGGACAAGATCAAAGAATGTGATGATGGGTACTATGTTTTGTCTATTCTTTGTTCTAGTTGATTCCTCTCTTCGTATTTATTGGAGCAGGAGGTACTGGAGCAGCACTGTATGTGATGCGCCTGGCATTGTTCAATCCAGATGTCAGGTGAGTCTCCCAATGCTTCAAGCTTGGATGGCTGGCTGAGGAAGCTGCCCTGGGGACCACAGTAGAAACAACTACAATTTCGTAGCCACGCAGCCTCCAGGACTTTCTGCTGCTGACATTTACCTTTCCTGTCTCATCAATTTGCCCAATTTGTCTGAGTTTTAGTTTTCTGTTGGCAGAGTAGAATTGCTAAGTCTTTCATTTCATTTCAGATTGGGATAATAATTGTTATGTTTGTTTATTATTGTTGTTTGGAGACAGGCCCTCATTATATATCGCTGGCTGTCCTGGAACTCACTGTGCAAACCAGACTGTCATTGAACTCACAGAGATCTGTCCGCCTCTACCTCCTGAGTGCCAGGATTAAAGGCGTGTGCCGCCATGCCTGGGAATCACTGCTTTTTATAAAATATGTAATCGTGATTCTTGTCCTGTGTGAATGTTTTATCTTTTAAACAATAAAATGATCCTTTTTGCAGTTGGAGATGATTAATGGGGAGTCTATAAACTTTTATATATTACATCAAATAAAAATAGAAGACTATAAAATCCAAATACAAGCATTCCTGCTAGAAAGACAGGGATGAGGACAGATATCCAAATGGCTGTTACTGTGATTTCTACCAGTTGCATGCTTGTTTAACTATGAATTCTACTTCTGTTTCGCTTCATAGTGAAAGTAATACTATCCTATACCTACTAGAAAATGAATGAGTTTGATCTCTTCAAAATACTAGCTTCTAAGGAAGTATTTCAAAACATGATTTAAGTAGTGTTTTATTACTATAATAATTATACTGTTTTATTCATTTTAGCTGGGACAGGAAAAATAACCCAGAGCCTTGGAACAAACTGGGTCCCAATGAACAGTATAAGGTAAGGTACAACATTGTTCAACATGGCTGGAAAGCAGATTGTAACAGATCTGTGGCTCTGTGGTAGTTTTTCTTGAAATGAGATATGCCGGCAAAACTCCATTATCATGATGAGCCTTGAAGAGTTACTGCCATTGCGTTTGAAGTATGGACAGCCTGGTCTCTTGGGTGGTTTGGTTGCCTGTTTCTTCTTGGTGTGGTTCAAAAATTTTTTGGTGAGGGTTAGTAGGAATAAGTGAAAGTCAGTTAAAAATAAAATTTTGCCATGAGCCTCATAGATAAGCTATAACACCTTCCCAGAAGAGTGGTCTATTTAGCTACTCCTTGAAAGATTGTATTCATGTACCATGACTATTGATTTCTCAAACATAACCTTGCTTATGTGTTGTATTTGTGCATGTAAACCTTCTGTTGCCAAGAGTTTGGGTATAATTTTCATGCCAAACAATCTATTTAACGTGCCTACTTCTCCCTTAGGTTTTCTGCTGCATCCAATTGTTCCCCAGTACCTAACAGTTTGCCTTAGCCCCCCAGAAGAGTCACGCTGAGCCGTGTTTGACTAAGACCTGGGGAAAGTGTCTGTGGTAGAGACACGTGTTCTCATTACTAGTTGTAGCAATTTTAAAGATTATTCTTTACTCACTTTATTTTTTCTTTTTATTCCTTCTGTTTGTTCATTTTTTTGAGACAGGGTTTCCCTGTGTAACAGCCCTGGCTGTCCTTTACCTAGCTCTTGTAAACCAGGCTGGCCTCAGAGGTCTGCCTGCCTCTGCCTTCTGAGTGCGGGGATTAAGGATGTGTGCCGCCATCAGCCATCACCGCCTGGCTCTTTACTCGCTTAACCCAACTCTAATTTGGCTTCTAAGTACACAAGCTGCTGTCCTCTAATGGTAGAACTAGAAATGTACCAGCCAAGCTGAACCAAACCATCTTCTATGTGCTCAAGAAATAATAAACAGGCATTCTCGTTCATTATTTTATTTTAGGAATTCAAGCACCAGTTATTCTGGGGGGGAAATGTATGTAAAAAAAAAAAAAGAGAGAGAGAGAGAGAACAAAGAGCTAGAATTTGGTTGTTTGACCAAAGAGCATATTGGGATATTCTCTATAGGTATTTCAGGAAATGTTCCAGATGATTCCAACAGTTGTGCCAATTACTGGTGCCTTGGAATATGATGGCGGGCTGATGTGAGGCCCTGTTAACTGAAAGTGGAACGTTGCTGCGTTAAGACCCTGGTGTTTGGGGCATAGCGTGAGCCTTGAGTGCTTGTGGCTCATAGAGGGTGGAAACTGAAAAACATTATATTGTAGTAAGAGTGAAGAGAACGCAATCTAGATGTTCATTAAGCCTGGAATGAACGAAGTCTACTTATTTTTGCTTTTAAACCCAAGCAGTGATGTTACTATCTCCATAGTGATTTTTCTGTTATCTAAAGAGAACTTTTTTGAGGATGGACTGGTTTCTCTGTGTAGCCTTGGCTGTCCAGGAACTCAATCTGTAGACCAGGCTGGCCTTGCACTCAGAGATCTACCTGCCTCTACATCCTAAGTGCTGGGATTAAAAGCGTGTGCGAAACTCTTGGCTTCATCTAAAAGAATTTTATTTATTTGGCCAATAGAGCTCAGTCGTACCATACACCTTATTTATTTGTTTGTTTGTTTTTGTGGCAAGCAATGAGGTAGGAAGATGATATTTACCACTTTTAAACTATTTTGATTTTGACCCCCTGTTCTTTCCATTTCCCTTGGGAACCAGAGTGGCAAATGAGGGCTTCTCATCAAACTGAAGACTGGAATGAAATGAGTGTGGAGCACTTTACTTAGAAACAGCAATGTGAATAAAAAAACTAAACGTTAATAGTGTTAAGATACTAAGATTTGGCGTGGCTATGATAAAAAGTACCATGGATAGGGAACCTTGGCAGCAGAAATGTGTCACCATTGTGGGAAATGTGAGACCAAAGAGCCAGTCAGTTCTGTTCCTCCCGAAGATCCTGGATCTTTCACAAGATTACTGGATGCTTTCACAAGAGGAAAAGGAGGTAGACACTTGGCCCTGTTTTTCTCTTTAAACAAAATAGCCTAGTTGTGAAGGCTCTGCCCTTATGATCTGATTACCTTCCATACTCTCAGTTTCTAAATGTCATTTCTTACTAGGGGCTAGGACTTCACCAGACATTTTAGGAGGACATGAATATTCAGTTCATAAAGGGAGGTTATTGGCTCCCCAAAGCAAAAACTCATAAAACTAAAAGAGATTAGGAAAAGATGAGGTTTAAGGATTAGAGGCCCAGTGATACATCCATGAAAGAAATGCTTCAAAGCCAGGGTCAGATATCTCCATCTAGGGTGCTTTCAAGGTGACCACTGTTGAGAAAAGCAGCAGAGGCATGGACGTGAAAAAAGCAAAGCAGATTTCAAAATTACTTCCAGAGAGAATTTTAAGTACAAAGCAAATAGATCAAAAGCCCACTAGCTTTGAGGGGGAAAAAATTGTTGAGTCAAGGTCTCTCTACATAGTCCTGACCTGGAACTCACTGTGTTGATGAAGCTGGCTTTGAATTCAGATATCTGCCTGCCTTTTTGACTTCAGAATGCCGAGGGATTAAAGGCATGCATCACTACTTTGGCAGAATAGTTGGTTTAAGGATGTAGCCATGGTTGTCTTGAAACTTGATATGTAGATCAAGTTGTTCTTCAACCTGATCAAGGTTGATCCTTCTGCCTCTGCCTCAGAATTCTGGGTTAAAAGGTGTGTAACAACCACCACACCTAGCAGTGGCTTTGTTTTTGAATATTTGTTCTTACTGCTTTGAATTCCGTTTATGAGTACAGGAGCCTGCTGAGGTTACAGATGTCAGAGCCCTGGAGCTGGAGTTATCAATGTGGTTTGTGAGCCACCCCACATGGGTGCTGGGTCCTGAACTCTGAGCCTTTAGATTAACAGTACTCGCTTTCAGCCACTAAGTCATCTCTCCAGCCTTTTAGTTTAGTCAGTTTTAAGTAATTTATAATTTGATCCTGAATTAGAATGCAGAAGATGGTGATGGTTAAGATAAACCGCAGCTAGATGTTGTTGGCATCTATTAGATGTTTATTTTTTGTTTAACACATATACTTGTATATCTATCTCAATATAACCTAATATTATGCAAATGTGTTATTTGTATATCTATTTCAATATAACCTAATATTATGCAAACGTATTAGAGATTAGTATAACTTCTTCTGTTGCCTAGGTGAATTGATTCTTAACAAGACAGAGCAAAGAATATTGCTCGTTTATTTACATTTTTCTGTCCAAGTAACCCTAGACCAGTGTGTATAAACCTAAGGATAACATGGTGATATGCTTTACAGCTTGGAGAGGTTTCTTTTTTAAAAAATCAAGTAAGGAGTTGGGGATGAGGTTCAGCTGGTAAGGTGTTTGTTTGCCTGGAATGTGCAAAGCTCTGTGTGCCCTTAAAACAGAGCGTGGTGACATGTGCCTGTCACTCCAGTGCAGGAGAGGAGGAGGCAGGAGTAATTAACTCTTAAGATCATCCTCACTATGTAAGTCCGGTTTTATCCCATGCTTTTTCAGACCCAGGCTAGCTGGTCTTGATGAATTCCCGAAAGATCATCCCCATTGTCTCAGTGTGTGGGTGCACCCGTCGCGGTCCTGAATTCCTTGCTCATGCTCCCCCTCCTTCTGCTCCTGATTTGGACCTTGAGATTTCTGTCCGGTGCTCCAATGTGGAACCCTGATTGCTCTTCAAGCTGATGAGGGAGAGGGACTTGATCGGGGGAGGGGGAGGGAAATGGGAGGCGGTGGCGGGGAGGAGGCAGAAATCCTTAATAAATAAATAAATTTAAAAAAAATTAAAAAAAAAGATCATCCTCACATACACACCATGGAGGCTGGGTGAGATCCTGCCTCTTACGGTAAAGAAGTATATATTTGAAGAAAAGAGGGTTTGAAGAAATCTCTGTGGGAACAGATTTGTGAACCATTTGTTTGTATGTTTTTTACAGTGGAAAGGAATGAGTCTGGGTCCTCACATAGGCAACTGCTGTGACTTTGAGCTAGATACCAGCCCTGAAGTCTCCTTTAATGCAATCTGTCTTCTATTGCTGTGCAGAGACTCCATGACCAAAACAACTCATATGAAAGAGGACACTTAATTGGGGGCTTGCTTACAGTTTAGAGAGGCTTAGTTCATTATTATGTCGGCAGAGAGCATGGCAACAATCAGGCATGGTGCTGGAGAATGTGTCTGGGAGCTACATCCGGATCCACAAACAGAAAGAGGACTGGGCCTGGCATGGGACTGTGAAACCTCAAAGCCCACTACCCCAGTGACTCACTCCTCCCACAAGGCCACAACTAATCCTTTAATCAGTATGGGGAGTTCCACTCCGGGTGACTAAACATTAATAATATATGAGCCTATGGGGGCCATTTTTATTCAAACCAGGACTCTGGAGAAAATGCTTATAATTCTTTTACAGATAAATAACTCATTTTCAAGGAATTTTAGCATTATCTTCTTAGTTTTCTTTAGCCCAAGAAGAAATAAAACTAAGATTATAATTTTGTTTCTTCCAGTAGAAATTCTAGACCCGTTTCAAATATATCACCAAAAAACAAAACAGCAATAAACTCACTAGGAGTTAGACATTGTTTAGCACTTAAGTAAGATTTCTTTCTTTTTTTGTTTTGTTTTGTTTTGTTTTGTTTTGTTTTGTTTTTCGAGACAGGGTTTCTCTGTGGTTTTGGAGCCTGTCCTGGAACTAGCTCTTGTAGACCAGGCTGGTCTCGAACTCACAGAGATCCGCCTGCCTCTGCCTCCCGAGTGCTGGGATTAAAGGCGTGCGCCACCACCGCCTGGCAAGATTTATTTCTAAAATGATTCTTAATTGAAATATTTGGAAATCTTAGACATGTTTTAGTGCCGTATTACTTAAAATCTATCACCAAAGGTGACTGACAGTATTCAGCATTCAGAAAACCCATGAGAAAAGGACAGTGGGAGCTGAAGAGTTGCATAAGCAACAAAACACTATATTACTAGCCTCCTTCCTGTTGACTTGGGGACCCACATATCACTCATAGGGTGTTCTTTTATATATGCACACACAGATATATATGAAGTAAAAATTTAGAGATAGAAGTGTGCATCAGAAAGAATAATTATTCATTTTGCAATGGATAATCCTTATAGATCTTACTAGTATAGAGTATACTTAAACTATAGATTGGATGCTTTATTTACTTTGCCAGAATCATCTCCTTGAATAACCACTAAAATTTTAGATAATGTATTTTTTGTGTGTATTACATTTACATAATTAAGTATTCTTAAAATTTTCTGAGTTCTTATTTGAAAAAAATGAAACAAATTCTAAAACTTTTGCTCCATGTTTGTCTTTAGTAATCTAAAATATATTTTTTCCCCAAGTTCTACTCAGTGAATGTGGACTACAGCAAACTGAAGAAAGAAGGCCCTGACTTCTAAACCATGAAGCTCACCATAAAGCTGCTTATAATGAAGGTCTTTCAGAAGCATCCGCACAATTTTCCACTTGACCAGGAAATACTCCTCTGAATGCATGAAATCATGTTGATTTTTTGGAGTTTATTAAACTGATGAATAAATCTTTGAAACTTGATAACGTGTCATTAATTAATGCTGAAAATCCATATGGGACTTTATGGCTAGGGTATATGAAATAAAATACTAAAATTCAAACCATCTCTTGGATTTCTCTATGCATTTCAGCATTTAACTTTATACTGCTTTAGAGTGTGTGTGTGTGTGTGTGTGTGTGTGTGTGTGTGTGTGTGTGTAAACCCACACATGGTAACTTTTAAATGGAAATTAAATAAAAGGATATTGGGAAGTATATTCAAGCTTTTGTTAAACTGTGGTGTTCACTGCATGTTGGTCAACACTGCTGAACATGAGGCTTACTATGGAGTGGTTGATGTATCCTGTGTCACTCCTTTGGAGAAAACTGATTTTCCCACTCCCAACAAGTACAATTGAGTTGTTAACCTTTACCTTAAGTTTATCTTTAAATATAACAAAATAAAATATAAGAGAAAAACTATCATACCTTTGTGGACAAGACAAACTAAGAAGGAAACGAGCCCAAGAGTAAGAGAGACCCACTTGTCTGCAAGCAGGAATTTCATAAAAATACTAAACTGGAAGTCATACATGTGCACACACACGCACACACACACAGAGAAACGTGCAGACCTGTGAGGTCCTATGAATGCTGCTTCAGTCTCTGAGTTCATAGAAACTTTGTTCTTGATTTAGAGGGTCTTATTTTCCTGGTGTACTCCATACTCTGGCTCTTACATCTTTCCCCAGGTTCCCTTAGCTCAGGGGAGGATTTGGTAGAGACATCCCATTTAGGGATGAGTGTTCCCTGATCTCTCACTTTAAAATGTCTGGTTGTGGGTCTCTATTTGTTCCCGTCTGCTGCAGAAGGAAGCATTGCTGATGGTGGTTGAATAAGACACTGTCTCCAAGTATAACAATATCATTAGGAGACATTTTATCAGTATTTTAGGCAGTTATTATTTGGTTCTGCCTTAGGTCCCTGTGCTATCTAGCCTCAGGTCACCCAGCTTTTCAGTTTCACGAGGTCCCATTTATTAATTGTGAGTCTTAGTGTTTGTGCTACTGGTGTTATATTTAGGAAGTGGTCTCCTGGGCCAGTGTGTTGAAGGCTATTTCTCACTTTCTGTCAGGTTCAGAGTAACTGGGTTTATGTTGAGGTCTTCGATCCACTTGGACTTGAATTTTGTACAGGTGCTAAATACAGATCTATTTGCATTCTTCTACTTGCTGACATCCAGTTATGCCAGCACCATTTGTCGAAGATTCTCTCTCTTTTCCATTGTATAATTTTGGCTTCATTGTGAAAAAATCAGGTGTTCATAGGTGTGTGGATTTAAACACATGTTGGGGTCTTCAATTCAATTCCATTGATCTGTCTTTTTATGCCAGTAACATGTCTTTATTACTATATCTCTGTAGCAGAGCTTAAAGTCGGGTATGATATCTCCAGAAGTTCTTTTACTGACCCCAGGTAAGACTCATAGCAATAGTGGATAGGTAGCCTGAAGTGGCCATCTCTTGGAATCCTATTGGTAACTACCCAAATTGTCATCAGAGTCTTCACCCGGTAACTGATGGAAACAGATGCAGAGATCCACAGCCAAGCACTGGGACAACCTCAGCAAATACTGTTGAAAAGAGGGAGGAAGGATTGTAGAAGCCAGAGAGGTCATAGAAGCCAGAGAGGTCAAGGTCATCACAAGGAAACTCACAGAATCAACTAACCTGGGTCATAGAAGCCACAGACTCTGGACCCATAGCTAGGGAGCCTTCTTCATATGTGTGACAGTTGTATAGCTTGTTCTACTTGGATTCCTTACTGTGGGAGCAGGGATTGTCCTCAGTGCTTTGGCTGGCTTTGAAGAACCTGTTCATTATATGGGGTTGCCTTGCTCAGCCTTAATACAAGGAGGGGCGCTTAATCTTACCTCAACTTTCTATGCCATGCTTTGTTGTCATCTTTTCTGAACAGACACAGGAGGCGTGGAGTGGTGGGGGCATGGAGGAAAGATTGGGGGAGAGAATAGGGGAAGAGGGGGGAGAGGGGATATTCTTTCTTTGTTCTATATGTTTAGTGTTTTGACTATTATGTGCCAAGTGGATTTTCTTGGCTGGTTTGATCTATTTGGTGTTCTGTAAGCTTCTTGTGCCTTTATAGGTATCTCATACTTTGTGTTCAGAAACATTTCTGATTTTATTGAAAATAATTAGTGGGTTTTTGAGCTGGGATTCTTACACTTCTATTCCTTGGACTTTCCATAGTGTCCCAGATTTCCTGGATGTTCTGTGTCTTTTAGATTTAACATTTTCTTTGACAGAGGCATCATATCTGCCTGAGATTCTCTCTCCCATCTTTTGTTGATGCTTCTGTCTGTAGTTCCTGTTTCCTTACCTAGGTTTTCCATTTCCAGAATTCCGTGTGTGTGTGTGTGTGTGTGTGTGTGTGTGTGTGTGTGTGTGTGTGTGATTTGTTTGTTTGTTTGTTTTATTTTTTATATTTCTATTTTCAGGTCTTGAACAGTTTTATTCATTTCCTTTAACTGTTTTCTCTTTACTTTCTTTAAGGGATTTATTAATTTCCTCTAATTTGTCTTTATCCTCAATTTCTCTAAGAGATTTATTCATTCCCTATTTAAGGACTTCTATCATCTTCATAAATTAAGTTTGTCTTAAATTTTTTCCCATGTGCCTCAACTGTGTTCAGGCTTGCTCACTATTCAGGCTTGCTATAGCGGGATAGCTGGTCTCTGGGGGGCTATATTATCTTGACTGTTGTTGTCTTCTTACACTGGTGTCTAGGTTTGAAGTGATTATAGGTCTAGATGCTGATTTGAGTTTATCTTTGTTGGATGACTGTTTCGTTCCCTGATTTCTGCTTCCTTTCTCGTGTTCTGGTAAAAGTTTACCCACTGGCGTCAGTTAAATTTAATGATATATTACAGGTTTTGGCAAACAGACAAGGAGAGACTGCCTTTTACACCACAGCTGTTACTAAAAAGTGTGATTTGTATTTCTCCTTATGTTTGCTACCTAAGTGTCTACACACATAGCATTCATAACAATGTCCCAACCCCTTTGATTTACATTATGACTCAGTGACTGAAAATCTTGACATGCTGGTCATCTCTTTATGTTGAAACCAGTACTGAATTAGCCTGGGCCTGATGCTGAAAAAAATGGTGCTATATGAAAGACAAATAGCTGGAAAATTTTATTTTGAATCCCACCCCATGTTGTGTTTTTCATTCTTCAAAGTCAAGCATCTGTAATCTAATAACCAAGATAGGACAGAAAGAAAAAATTATGGAGATGTAAGAAGAGAAAGAAGCCCCTCACCCAGGAGCTCAGTTTGAGTCTCATGCTAAATAAAAACAAGAATTTCAACATGGTCAACATTTGCTGTGAAGGCTATTTGACATAGAAATAATATTATTTCATAGATGTTTATGGCTAAAGTAACAATGAGCCAGGTTTAAGACCTGTACATATATGACCTTGGGCAGGGCCTCTTCCTTTGCCTCCGCATTATCTCAGAAGCTCAAACAGGATTGTCAACTTCATTTACGAAAAAGAACTCCCAACTTCCTGCATCTAGGTGACTTGTACTTTCCCTAGCCAATTTTAATCCTGTCAGGTGCTTTCCAAAACCACCCAGTAATAATTTAGCTTCCATAGTTAGAATACTGTTGTAAAAACAGAAGCCTGTGCCCATAGAGTAGGAAGCATGTCAGGCTTGTTTTCTGTCTCACTCCTTTCTTAATCAACGTCCTTAAGTCCACACTAAAACATCTTTGTTAAATCTCAGCTCTGTTTCCTACAGCCAAGCCCTGATTTTTTTTATTGTTGTTGTTGTTTGCTTGTTTGTTTGAAAACAAAACTCCTGGTTTGGCTTGGGTTGAAGTCCCTAAACATTAAGGGGAACTCCTCAAATCACTGCAAGTGAGAGAAAAGAGCTCCTTTTTTGCCTATCCACACCAGTGAAAATAACTTTTTGTTTTCTTTGTGCATTTAATCAGGAAAAGAACTGAGTTAATACAATGATGTACTTAGACTCATATCTTTAGTAATGACATATTGCAAACTTACCTGCTTTAAACTACCCAATGGATCACTCATTTTTCCCTCTGGCATATTCAAACATTTTAAATAATAAAAGAAAATATTCTATGTAATACGAATGTGTGCTCATGTGTGTACACATGTATGCAAAGACTTGAAATTCATATTGGGTGTCTTACTGAATCATTCTTCATTCATTTATTGAGGTGAGGTCTGGAACCCATATCTTGTTCAACCTAGATTTAGTGGGGAGTGTTATCATTGTTATCATTTATAACGCTGATCACCAGAGGCTGGTCCCACAAAAAGCAGCATCAGGTCACCCGAGACCTTGGCGGATCCCCTTGACATGTGGGAGATTACGGTGGGTGAGAGACAGACAGATACATCATGCAGAGAGAGAGTTTGGGTACAGAGTTTATTTAGTGGGTTATGGAGGGGGAAGAGAAGGGGAGAAGTGGGAGAAAAGGAAGAAAGGGAAAAGAGAGAACAGAGAGGCAGAAGCTGCCTCTCCAGAAGAAGGGCAAAAGGGCAGACAGAGAAAGGGGGGGGAGGGGAGAGAGAGAGAGAGAGAGAGAGAGAGAGAGAGAGAGAGAGAGAGAGAGGACAGAGTTTAGAGAGGAGACAGGAGATCAACTTGCCTAGGTGGAAGGGAGGAGGGGAGGGGAGGTTGGGAGTTGGCAGAGCTTGTTTCTTAAAGGGACAGGGTATCCAGGTGACAGACCAGGCCAACAGATTACAACAAGGAGGGCCTTGGTCCTGACTCAAAGTAATATGCTAAATTTTGTTGACTCCCCATGGGAAACCTACCCTCTCTGAGGAGTGGATGGGGGGTGGAATGGAGGGGTGGGGAGGAAGGTAGAGGGAGCAGGAGGAGGAGAGGAAGTGGGTACTGGATTTGGTATGCTAAATGAGAAAAGATAGTTTTGTATTTTTAAAAATAAATTTTAAAAAAGGAAAAAAGGTAGCAGGTGGAAAATTAAAAATAAAAAAGGAAGTACAGTCCAGCGAGACCAAGAATTCTAACCCATAGAACTATAAGAGAATAAACCTGTATGTATGTCTTCAGCAACAGTTTTGTGTTAATTTGTTAATTGGAAGTACAGAGAAACCACAAACCGGAGGTGATAAGGCACATTGTTATCTCCTCGGCATTACTGACCATAGGTTGTCTAGAAATGAGAACATGGCTGTCAAGAGCTGATGGGAGCTAAATCCAACATATCCCAAGGTCTACTCAATAAGAAAGTTTTGATCCCCTTTAAAACTTGTATTTTAGTGGCTGGAGAGATGACTCAGTGTTTAAGAGCTCTAGCTATCCTTCCAGAGGTCCTGAGTTGAATTCCCAGCAACCGAATGGTTGGCTCACAGCCATCTATAGGGGGATCTGATGCCCTCTTCTGGCACAAAGTACATGAAGATAGAACACTCATACATAAATAAAACTTAAAGAAAAAACTTGTATTTTTTTTGTAGAATATACATAAGGCAGACTAAAAAAGAAAAGAGACTAACAATATTTGATAGCCTAATTAAGCTTTTTTTTTTTTTTTTTTTTTTTTTACTCCCATGGAATTTTGTTTTCACCTTATCTTAGGAAGGGCAAGGCAGGGAGTGAGAAATAGTGAAGGGAAAAGAAGTCAGACAGAAAGGCAGGTCTACTGGTCATCAGCTGAACAGCTGAGAGGTCTTTCCATGAAGACAATCAGATAGAGTTTCCAGGAATTGAGAAAAGCAGTTTTTCAGCAGGTGTTTAGATAATGTAGAAGTAACAAGCTACTGAAAATTTTAAATAATTGATGAGAACTAATTTTCTCTATTAGGAGTCAAAATCTAGGAGGAAAAAGCACGGGGCTGAGAATGGAATAGGTTTTATGTTGAGTTTCCTGTGGGTAGGTATTTTTCTTTGGTGGCTTTCTAGTAAACAGAGCCTGGGGCAAGATTTGTGGGCAACGTAGTTATTTAGGAGCAGAAATGGCAAAGAAGGTTAATGAAATGGGGAAGAAAGACAAGTCAATGAAAAAAAAATGAGTGTGTGTGTGTGTGTGTGTGTGTGTGTATGTGTGTTTGTTTGTTTTCTTTTTCTGACTGTTTCTAATGTTACAAAAGCCTTTGGGGGAAACCTTAGAAGTGCTTCACCGAACTTTTGGTCATAGAATGAAAGGAATAGAAATCTCTCTCCCCTGGCTTCTCTGCAGACAAGGATGAGGTAAAGACCATTCCTTCTGCTCTGTTGAGTTGTGCATGTGTGAGAACTAAGTACCCTTTTTAAACCTCTCATATAGGTGAGTAATGCCTCTTGTCTCTTTTTGAGCAAAAGTGTCCCATAGGCTCATTGATTTGAGGCTCACTTGCTCCCCATTTGGTGATGTTTGTGAAGGTTTTGGAGGTGAAACCATGGGGGAAGTAAGCTATTGGAGGTGGGCTTTGAGATGTCAAACGCTTTGATATTCACTTTTTGTTTCTTATCTGTGGTTTAATATGGGAGCTCTAAGCTTGTGTTTCAGATGTCATGGCAAACACTTAATCCACAGGCTGCTTTCCCTTCATGATGGACTCCTACCCCTATTGAACCATAAGCCAAATAAACCCTTCTTTCTATATGTTGCCTTAGTCATAGTGTTTTATCACAGAAACAGAAAAGTAGTTAATATATTTTATGATGTCCAAGGCTATATATATATATGACTGTCTGGAATTGAATGCTACAGCAGTAGCTGAGGAAGAGAAGGGTGAAAGAATGTTAAGTGAATCCAAGGGGAATCTGGCTTAGGAATTATAATTGAGCCAAAAACTCATCTGCACCTGTACGCTTCAGTGGTACCCATCAGTGCAGTGTCAATACAGTATTTTCGGTAGCAATATTAACAGTTAATATGGGCAGGATTGGAGAGAGTTGACTGTGTCTTATTTTCATTTTCTCATTACACATTTATTCTTCAGATTATATGGTTTATATTCCACTGCCCTGATGATCACATTTCTTCTGAGGTCTGTATTAACTTTGTTGCATATTGGTCATCATTCCATTTGCTCTTGTGATTTTGTTTTTTGCCTTGATATCTCTGTGATATTTGGTTGTGTCGTGCTCATTTTCTTGCTTTATTTTATATATATATTTTTGTTGGAAACATGGAAAGATAGGCAAAGGCTCAGATCCTGTGCATTCTTTTTCTTTCTCAAAACTTCTATTTCCAGAGTGATAACAAATCTTAGTTCTCATTTTCTTACTGGTCTGGGTATATACTTCTTCACAATTTATATTTTGCCTTATGTGGATACTTAATAATTGTTTACTGTTAGAATTAATAAAGGATAGAAGCAATAAAATGAGTACTCAGGCACACTGTTACCCCAGGCCCCATCCCCTATTCTCATTCTAATGCTTCGACAGAACACCAGCTGTAGCCTCCAACCCCCTGCCCACAACTCCTGTGGATTCCACAGACCACAAACATTGAAAAGTCAAGCTGCTTCCTACATAGAATACTCATCCCTATGTTTTATACTCTTTGTTTTGGGAAGCTACACTGTAGGATACAGCCAAAAGAAATGTGGATACCAATTCAGCCACAAAAATGTTTGACCTACAATGTATCCTTTCTGCAAATATGATAGCTTAAAGGTGGTACTTGTGGGAATAGCCAACCAATGTCTGATTTGACTTAAGGTCTATTCCACGAGACAGAGCCCACACCTGATACGTCTTGTGTTACCAATGACGTAGAGCAAAACCAAACACTAGGCCTGTGGCTTGGAACCCATGCCCTACATTGCCTGGAATGCCAGAAACCAGAGATTGGACGATTGAAGGACATATGATAGAACAGAACATGACTGGCAAAGAAAAATAAAAGTCAATGTAATGATTCCTAATGATATTCTGCTATACTCATAGTTCAGTGCCTTTTCCTGTTGCCATCAGAGAGACTTCCTCTGGAAGCAGTGTGAGCAGGTCCAGAGACCCATGACCAGAATTTGTGCAGAGAAAGAGTCTAAATCAGAGGTCTCCATCAGATCCCTCTCCCTGGAGATCAGGAAAACCCATGGGAGAGGGGGAGGAAAGATTGCGAAAGTCAAAGGGGATGGCGGACACCAGGAAAACAAGACCCATTGAGTCAACTAAGCAGGGATCACAGAGACTGAAGCAGCAAGCACAAAGCCTGCATAGGTCTGCACTAGCTCCTCTGCATATATGTTATGGATGTTCATTTGGTACTTTTGTGGTACTTCTAACAGTAGGAGAGAATGTATCTCTGACTCTTTGGCATGCTCTTGAGACTCTTCCTCTGATTGGGCTGCCTGTTCAGTCTTGACATGAGGGCGTTTGCTTTGTTTTACTGTATCTTGTTTTGTCTTATTTGGCTATCATCTCTTGGAGGCCTGCTAGTTTCTGAAGAGAAATTATAGGTGGAGTAGGTTGGGGGGCAAGGGGGATGGTGGGGTATCTAAGAGGACTGGAGCAAGGGAAAACTGTGGTTGAGATATATTATATAATAGAAGATTTTACTTTCTTTTTTTAAAATATTTATTTTATTTATTATATATACAATATTCTGTCTGTGTGTATGCCTGCAGG
>NC_022035.1:7277340-7281333 GCF_000317375.1 Microtus ochrogaster | reverse complement strand
GAGAGAAAAAATTCACTTTCAATTCAGAAATTCCATATGTGCTGTGAAAATGTACCTAGAGGGTTGGGGAGAGGAGAATTTATGAACTGGGTATTACATTCTATTTCTTTTTTTAGAATGCAGAATTTTATTTTCAACCAATATGGAATATGTTTCTCCTTGCACTTCCCAAAACACATAGCCATAGATTTCCTCTGAAGAGTTGATGTATGAGTTCTTCTTTCACACGGCACACACCTGAGCATAGCATTTAGGTTTGCTATATATCCATATTACAAGGTGTAACCTTCTTCATTCCCCAGCGTATTCTCCAATCTTGACAGTGTCTGGTATGGAACAGGGAACACAATGGTACTGCAGAGACCTTTGATGTGAGGCATTTTCTCGGTGGTGGAATAATTTAACACATAGATGACAACTGAATTTTGAACAAACGTTTAGAAGAAAAAAAATCAAGTACTTATAGGTTATTAAATGAAAATAAAATTCGGTGAAATGTTTTTCTTCAGCATCTAAGGGATCATATATAAGACACTAATGAAGTAGCTGTTACAGAAGCCGAATTCCTGAGAGTTGTTTACCACATAAACACTTTATATGATGCACGCAGATGGAAGCTATTATTTTGAATTACTTTAGAAAAATAATGTATATAGGCATTTATAGTTCATCATTATAATGTAGCAATATTCCCCTTTGTTTTACTAGATCCCCACAGTGCCTACCAATCATGAATAAATGTAAGTACTTGTTTTTCATATTGAAGCAAAATGGTTATGAGAATAAAACGTCTTCTTTCATTTTTTTCACTGCAAGCAAATGAAACAAAGGACATATGGATAAGGAGAATAAGTAATATCATGGAGAAGTTAGAACTGAAGGTCCATTAATAATTTTTAGACTCAGAAACATAAAAACATTCATTACTGGCTAATCCAAAACTAATTTTGATATGTTTTTGAAATATTGTTTCAAATAAATATGGTTTTAAGTTCAAGTAGATGCTTCAAGAATAAGAAATGACCGTGTATTTACTAGACCATCAATATATATACACATGATCATAGATCATCAACAAACACAAATAATACAGTATAATATACTTATTTGAATACGGTGAGAATTAATTCACTGGTAAGAAAATAGAAAGACACTCCAACCAATTTATATGACTTCTCAAAAGCACAAATCTTATAAAATACTGTATCAGGAAAAAGATGTGTAGAAAGCAAGCAAGGAAAAAATGTTGAAAAACCAGGCAATGAATAATAACAAATAAAGCTTCAGGAAACAGTGAAATTAATTCTGCACTTGTTTCCGGAAGATATAGAATAAGAGAAATAGCTTGTGTTAAAATGCACAATGCTATTTACAAGGGTTATGCCAATTTTTATTCCTACATCAGAGCTAGTGGGTGGGTGTTTTTTCAATGTAGAAAAATAATATTTAAAGTGGTTAACTAAAGAAATGTTTTCAAACCATACTATCAGCTTAAAAGTGCAGTTATTTGTGTCCAAATGCATCAAGCTATCAAATCCATTCAGTTCTTGCCACACGATGGCCATTCTCTAACAAGACGAAGCCTCTGCACTTGTGGCTGTGTTTGCTAGAGTAACCCAACAGTATCACTTATGAGTCCTGAAGGCATTAGCAGAATGAATACAGTTTCTGTGTTATTATTTCTGGGGCTAAGCTAGCCATGCGGGAGTCGGGCAGGATGAAAAGCAGGCCCGCTTGCCTCATCACTACAATTAGCAAAGTCTTTTCACCTTCTAAACCTTCTATTCTTGTGGCGTGTCTGAACTTTGATATAACTTGCTTTTTTAAAAAAAAATCACCTTTGGACATTTTTAATGTATCTTTTAACAATTTGAGAAGTGGGATCACTGAGGTTCAATAATTGCATTTGCTTATGTAGAGCAGACAATCATGAATTAAAATGTGAAACGAGTTATGGTCACTCCGGAGTACGCACCTTTTTTTATGGGACCCTTTTTTTTTCTTTATTGTTTATTTTTTTTTCAATTGTGTAAGTACCCTTCTTCAATATGTAATCTTGAGTGCATCCTGAGATACTGGTGCTCTTTTGACTCTCAGATGTTGATGGAAAATGTCTAGTGTTTTCCTGTACCACAGTTCAGTCTGACTATAAGTCAGCAAAGGAGAAAGCCTGGTCTTGTGAGACGAGACTTTAGGTCTCCCACCCTTTAGATATTCCTTTAACTGCATGCTACCGATACTCGTAAGTCTGAGCGAAACAAACACTCTCCAAACTAGGTGAAGGGGAGTCAATATCTTTTACAACACGGTGCTCATATTATGACATAGGGTTGTAGAAACCTGATTTCTTAATGATAATCTACTGTTTAACATCACCCTCCAACTAGATGTGTTCTTGGGATGGTCAGGCACCTGGGGAGATATTCCCTGTGCTCAGACTTAACTCTTGAGGTGCAATTGCAACTATAGGAATGCTCTAAAGTAGACACTAATTCAGATGATTTCTTTCTGTGAACCAAGATGTTTTTTAGTTCTTACATAACTTGACAAAATTCTGTGGGGAATGAAGTTAAAAATGATGTTGTTTTACTTTTTTTTTTTTCTAAACTGATTTTATTGTGCTTTACATTTTTCTCTGATCCTCTCTCTTTCTCTTCCCTCCCTTTCAGCCCTCTCCCATGGTCCCCATGTTCCCAATTTATGCAGATCTTGTCCTTTTCTACTACCTGTGTCTATTAGATCCATGTATGTCTCTCTTAGGGTCCTCATTGATATCTAGTTCTCTGGGATGGTAAATTGTAATATGGCTTTCTTTGCTTTATGTCTAAAAGTCACTTATGAGTGAGTACATATGATATTTGTCTCTCTGGGTCTGGGTTACTTCACTCAATATGTTTTCTAGATCCATCCATTTCCCTGCAAATTTCAGATGTCATTATTTTTTCTGCTGTATAGTACTCCATTGTATAAATGTAACACAGTTTCCCTACCCAATTTTCTGTCGAGGGGCATTTAGGTTGTTTCCAAGTTCTGGCTATGACAAACAATGCTACTATGAACATAGTTGAGCATATGTCCTTATGGTGTGACTGAGCATCCTTTGGGTATATACCAAAAAGTGCTATTGCTGGGTCTTGAGGAAGACTGTTTTCTAATTTTCTGAGAAAACTCCATACTGACATCGAAAGTGGCTGTACCAATTTGCACTCCCATCAGTAATGCAGGAGTATTCCCTTTATGCCATGTCCTCTCCAGCATAAATTATCATCAGCGTTTTTGATCTTGGCCATTCTTACAGGTATAAGATGGAATCTCAGAGTTATTTTGATTTGCATTTCTTCGATGGCTAAGGATATTGAGCATTTCCTTAAGTGTTTTTCAGCCATTTTAGACACATTTGTTGAGAGTACTCTGTTTTGGTCTATACAACAATTTTTTGATTATTTCTTCTTGTGATGACCAATTTCTTCATTTCTTGATATATTTTGGAGATCAGTCCTCTGCATGATATGGGATTGGTGAAGATTTTTTTCCCATTCTATAGGCTGCCATTTCATCTTGTTGACCATGCACTTTGCTTTACAGAAGCTTCTCAGTTTCAGGAGGTCCCATTTAACTTTTTCGTTCAGTGTCTGTTCTACTGGGGTTATATTTAGGAAGTGGTCTCCTGTGCTAATGCATTCAAGTGTACTTCCCACTTTCTCTTCTATGAGGTTCAGTGTGGTTGACTTTATGTTGAGGTCTTTGATCCATTTGGATTTGAGTTTTATGCATGGTGATAGACATGGATCTATCTTCATTATTCTACATGCTGATATACAGTTATTCCAGCACTATTTGTTATATATGTTTTGTTCCATTGTATATTTTTTGCCTCTTTGTTGAAAGTCAGGTATTTATAGGTGTGTGGATTAATATCTGGGTCTTCAATTTGGTTCCATTGGTCCTCCTGTCTGCTTTTATGCTAATATCAGGCTGTTTTCAGTACTGTAG
>NC_022035.1:7254529-7277240 GCF_000317375.1 Microtus ochrogaster | reverse complement strand
CATTTGGATTTGAGTTTTGTGCATGGTGATAGACATGGATCTATCTTCATTCTTCTATATGTTGATATACAGTTATGTCAGCACTATTTGTTACATATGCTTTTTTCCTTTTTATATTTTTTGCTTCTTTGTTGAAAATCAGGTATTTATAGGTGTGTGGATTAATATCTGGGTCTTCAATTTGGTTCCATTGGTCCTCCTGTCTGCTTTTATGCTAATATCAGGCTGTTTTCAGTACTGTAGTTTTGTAGTAGAGTTTGAAGTCAGGGATTGTGATGCCTCCAGAAGTTCCTTTATTGTACAAGATTGCTTTGGCTATCCTGGGGGTTTTGCTTTTCCATATGAAGTTAAGTACTGTTCTTTCAAGGTCTGTAAAGAATTTTGCTAGGATTTTGATGGGCATTGAATCTGTAGATTGCTTTTGGTAATATTGAAATTTTTACTATATTAATTCTACCTACCCAAGAGCATGGGAGATCTTTCCATTTCTTGTGTCTTCTTCAGTTTCTTTCTTCAGAGATTTAAAGTTCTTGTTATACAGGTCTTCCACTTGTTTGGTTAGAGTTACTCCAAGATATTTTGTGCTATTTGTGGCTATTGTGAAGGGTTGTTGAGATAAGGAGCAGCGGGCATCTTCCCTGCTGCCCCAGCTCCTGCACAGCTAGCTTTTGCCAGAGGAGTGGTGGGGCTGCTTCCCGCCACCCGGCTAGCTTTACCCAAAGTAATTACATGGAAACTGTATTCTCCTAAACACTGCCTGGCCCATTAGTTCCAGCCTCTTATTGGCTAGCTCTTACATATTGATCTAACCCATTTCTAATAATCTGTGTAGCCCACGAGGTGGCTTATCAGGGAAGATCTTAACTTGTGTCTGTCTGGAGTGGGAGAATCATGGCGCCTCACTGACTCAGCTTCTTTCTCTCAGCATTCTGTTCTGTTTACTCCACCTATCTAAATTCTACCCTATCAGAGGGCCAATCAGTTTCTTTATTAGTTAACCAATGAAAGCAATAGATTAGAAAGAAATCACTCCCACATCATTTTCCCTTTTTCTGTTTAAACAAAAAAGAAGGCTTTCATTTTAACATAGTAAAATTACATATAGCAAAACAGTTATCAAGCAAGAATTACAGTTACAATATTTATATCTATTTTATCTTTTATCATAACTAAGGAAAACTATAATTATCTATCCATTCTTCACCTCCATCAAAGACTCCAGAAGGATATAATATTACCTAAGCAAACAAGAAATCCAAAACTCTAGAAATGACAGAGACATCTCGCTGCCTGGACAGTCACCCAAAGTTTTTCTGTACCATTGGGGCATCCATCTTCAGCCTTTAGGGCCATAGTATCCAGCAGACATTTCCATGAAGCAGGAAATTTCAAAGACAGTTCAGTCACTATCTGCTGTGTCCTGCAGAATGTCTCGCAGATGCTTTCAAGAATCAGGAACCCCAAAAGACCATCTCACCTCTAGGCAAGTTCAGTGGTCCTCTCTCTGTGGGTTCTCTGTGTCCAGTTCATGCAACAGTCTAGGCAAGAACAGTTTCTTACCCAAGTGGCTATCAAACTCCATAAGGATCCTCTTCGATGCCGATCGTCCTCTTGAAGTAGATTGGTGCTGCCAGGAGCAGACGTGTCTCATTGTCATGAAAATCCCTAAGTTATTAAAACATTAAATGTCATATTCTGTAGTCTTTGAAAGATATGAAGAATGCCTATCTAACTGAAATATATCTCTATATGTCTAGAAAATCTAACTAGCATGACTACAAGCTTGACTATTATTGATGATTATCCATTAGTTCTGTCTTATTTAGACAAAAGGGGGGAGATGTAGGGTTAGTCCAGCCCATTAGGGGGCGTGTTCGCCTCGGGCTAATGTTTACATATAAATCTGGAGAGTGTGAGCCCCTCCCACTCTCTTTTTTTGTATTTCCTACTTATCGCTGGATCCCTGGTGTTGTAAGCTATCCCTTCATTAAAATTTGCTGTTTCATATTAAGCTAGCCTGGGTGATGTTTCTCTGATTTCTTTCTCAGCCCATTTGTCATTTGGAGTACACACTCGTAACCACTGTGTTAAAATATTACACATTTTGCAAAATGTTACCTTCTTTATTCCAAATTTTCTTTCCCCTAGTAGTGTATATATGTGCCATTCAGAAAGGCATCTAGGGCAGTGTGTATATGTTAGCTATAAGAAAAGGAATCTCATATTTAATTATTTTAATTCATTATCTTGATTGTTTCATGACACATATGTGATGGGGAAGTAGGCTTTTATTTCTTAAAACAAAAGATGTTTTTAATCAGTAATAAATAGTATATAAAATATATAAAGTGTATGGTTTAAAGCATAATATATATTAACTTGTAGTGGAAGGTTGTATGTTTAGGACAAATCAAGAAAGAAAAAAAGAAAAGACAAGATTGGATTTGTGGTAGTTGAAGATCATTAGTGTTGGACTGAATAAAATTGGAGTCTTGATTTTAGGGAATTTACATGACATAATTTGATGTAGTATACTAGAGCAAAGAAATATTGGAGGAAGAATTTCTAGTTGAAGGGCCTCTTGAAACTACTTTACCCTTCATATGTGTTTAGGGGTTTTCATTGCTAAAGAAAATACATTCTTCTGTGTTATCTTGGGCTATCATAAAATATAATACATAAGGCAGCTTAATTAATATAAATTTACTGTCACACTTTTGGGTGGCTGGAAGTTCAAGATCAAAGTAACCGCATGGCTGGTTTGTGGTCATGACCCTCTTCCTGGTTTAAACATGTCTTCCTTCTTCCAGGGTCATGTCATAGGAGAGAAAGAGAGAACAGACATGGTAGGGTGGAGAGAAACAGAAATATGTAGAGAGAACTTTAATGTTTCCCTCTTTGTTGTTTGTTTGTTTGCTTTGAGACAGGGTCTCTCTACTTAGGCCTGGCTGTCCTGGAACTCACCAAGACCCACTTGACACTCTCTCCTGAGTGCTGGGATTAAAGTGTGTGCCACCATGCCCTCCTAATGTCCCTTTTTTTAAAAAGAACAACAATTCTAATCATCTTGCCCTAATTACTTTCCAAGTGTTTCATCTCCAATACTTTTACAGTGGGTTTAGGGTTTCAATATATGAGTCTGTAAAGGACACAAACATTAATCTGTAAAACCTCAAATCTCCATGGTTAACACAAAAGATTTAGTGGAGTATAAAACAGGCACTTTTAAATGGCAGGAAGTTTTTAAAAAATGACTCATTTGGGGACCTGCCTGTATTATGCTTCTTTCCACTCTGTAATAGGACCTTAAAGTTCTTTATATTTATTTGATAACCAGGTAAGGAGAATGGAGGAAAAGCATGCATGGGAGATTTTATAGGCCATTCCTGAAAATGGTTCAAGTATATTACCTCTGTCACACTCCTTAGATAGTAACTCATTCATGCATCCAAAGCTAATTGTAAGAGAGACTGGAATATGCGCTTTAGCTGCATCAGCTAAAGCACAATACCAAACTTCATAGGCTTCTCTAACTGATGTTTGTGTTTACTACAGAACATTTTCTGAATAGGTCACTGAGATAGCACTGCCTATTATGAAGTCATTCTGCTCCCCATTCTGAAGGTACTTTGAAGGCTGGCTTATTTTCCTCTCAAGTATAGCCAGCATTACCTATCTCATGACTAGATATGGAATTAATCTTAAAGTTGAATCTTGGCTCTGAGTGAATGAATAACAATTTCTGAATTGGTCCTTGAACATCTCACCCCTACTCCAATATTAGATATGCTTTATGACAGAACATAGAGACTATAGTATTTGAACAGGAATGGCCTCCATAGGCTGGGTAAGGGGGTGGGAAAAGTGGAACTATTTGATAGGATTAGAAGGATTAGAAGGTGTGACCTTGTTGGATAGAGTGTGTCAATGGGAGTCATGTGACACCTCACATAGATCCCAGACACTGGCTCAGAGGTCTAATCTGACCTCCTTTGTGTCCTAAACAGAAGGCACCTGAACTAGACTTAACCCTGGACATGACAGACTGGATGTCATCTTATTAGGGGTTTCAAAACAGGTCTAAATGTAACTTCTTTTTATTTAAAGAATTAACTACATTAACCATAAGGCAATTAATTTCTCATACTGAATGGATCATTGTAGAAGATGGGAAAACTAGTCATAATAAGTAACCATACAGAAAGTAAGATTTATGACAATATCTATATAATGAAATTTCTTCATGTTGCAAGTATTCTCTACCTTAGAGTAGGGGTGTTATTTGATTAAGTTGGATGCATACTCTGGGATACATACTCCTGTGTTCTGCCTGCTGTAGCTCTCTGGTCTTCCTTCTGAATAACTAGCTTTCCTTTGCGGTCGTCTTCTTGATTTCATCTGCATTGCTCACAGAAGAATGTGGCATCCTTGGAGGCTGAGTAAATTCATCTTCACCTACTTCCTACGGGAAGAAGACTTAAAAGTCAAGGATTGTTCTAAACTTCAAGCAGTTATGGATATTTTTAGGCTAAGATCAGGTATCTTTGACACAAAAATGTTCCTGAAAACTTAACAATGTTTAACTCTGAGTCCAGTTACTCCGCGAGTCAATGATGTACCCACTCTTTCAGACCTACTTAGATTTTACCGGTTTTAAAAATCATCACTACCCGTTTTGCTTCCCTCTCTATCTTCCCCCATTTCCTCTCCTTCCATTTCTGTCTTCTTCTCACTTTCATCATTTTCTTTCTGTACCTCATCTTAATTGACGTATCTTGGACTTTCCAGATTCCAGTGACTAAACCGAACCCCCACGTTTATTTTCCCTGGGCCATTTTAACCAATTGAAAGCAGACGCGGGGCCAGTTCGTTTTAGTTATGAACTTCGGGTTTGTTCTTCACAGGAGAGCTCTTTTTGTCAGTCCTACTTTGCCATCGTCTTCTCTGTTTCATCCTTTACTACTTGAATTTGAGGAGTGTTACTCCTTACAGCTGAACCTGTATGTTTTTTCTAAATCTCTACTCTTGTTCGTTACAGGGTAATTATTTTCATGAGTTTATTTATTTATCACACTTCAATGAATGAGGACAAAAGTAACCAAATTATGGTAAACTCATCTTGACAACCCCTTTCTTCAGGTTTTCTTATACATTAGCATGTCATCTTCACTCTAAGATAACCCAGGTTAAAAAAAAAAAAACAGATTATTTTTTGTCATAGTATGGTTCTGTGGAACCATGTCTTCAGTCTCTGAAAAAAGTTTCCTTATGTATTGTTGCCTTGATCCAATGCCACACTGTTAGGTTTTGTTCTTGTGGAAGCACCTGTCTGGCAAGTACCAATTTCACTATTTCTCAAGAGATGCTAGTTTATGATATAGATCCCAACATAATCAAATCCCAGCAGAATCACAATGGCTTGCTTTTCCCCTCAACATATTCATACCTTAATTAAAGCTATTACTGATCTTATCTTAGTCACTGTTCTATTGCTGTGAAAAGACACTGTGACCAAGGCAATTTTTTAATATAATATTTTTATTGATTATTTGCAAATTTTATACAATGTACCTTGATCATGCTCCTTTCCCATTCGTCCCAAGTTCACCCTTCCACCCTTGTGCCCTCCACTAACAGTGGGGGGAAAAGAAAAAGCAAATGAAAAAATACACCAAATCCAATTTGTGTTGTCTATATATATTCTCTGGAGCATGGCCAAACTTTTAAACATACCTGTCACCACCACCTCTCCCACAGCCACTAGAAGCCATCAAGGGTGAAGAGCTACGCTTCAGCATCATTATTATAATTTTATGGACTCTCTCTCTCTCTCTTTTTTTTTTTTTAGTTTTTTCGAGACAGGGTTTCTCTGTAGCTTTGGAGCCTGTCCTGGAACTCCCTTGGTAGACCAGGCTGGCCTCGAACTCACAGAGATCCGCCTGTCTCTGCCCCCCCAAGTGCTGGGATTACAGGTGTGCGCCACCACCACCCGGCTTTTATGGACTCTCTTGAGTGGTTTCCTGTCTATACTGTTTCTTTGGTGTGTGTGTGGGGAGGAGGACTAGGTTGTCACAGAAACCTTTAATGCCTCTAATTTCAATTATGAGTCTGCAGTCATTGATACCTCTGCAAAAAAAGCTTCCTTGCCAAAACAGCCACTGTAGCACAAATTATGAACTTCTACATGGTTTTCACTGGGAGCATGAACCATGGACATCCACATGGCCTCCTATGGAGCTCAGATCACAGGTATTAGCATAACCTCTGGTAGCAACACAAAAAAGTACATGGTGTTTCTATAGACATTCACTTTGAACACCAGCCACCAAGACCAGGACTTCACTAAGACAGTGCTTCTCTCAGGACTGCAGCCTTTGCCCTGCCCTAAGGCATCTCTTATAAAAGGAAGAATTTAATTGGGGCCTTACTTATACTTTCAGAGGTTTAGTCCATTATGAAGGGAAGCATGGTGGTATGGTCCTGGAGCAGTGGCTGAAAGCATTGCATCCTGATCTTCAGGCAGAAAAAGAAAGAAAGAAAGAAAGAACAAAAGAAAGAAAAAGAAAGAAACAGAGAGACAGAAACAGAGGGAGCAGGAGCACCTGAATTTGGTTGATATGGGCTCTTGAAACCTCAAAGCCCACCTCCATTGACACACTTCTCCAACAAGGTCACATCTTCTAATCCTTTCAAAAAGTGTCATTGCCCGGTGACTAAGCTTTCAAATATATGAGCCTATGGGGGGCATTCTTATTCAAACCACCACGGTTTATTTTTTTTTTTTATTTTTTATTATGTATTAAAGATTTCTGCCTCCCCCCTGCCACCGCCTCCCATTTCCCTCCCCCTCCCCCTCCTCCGGTCAAGTCCCCCTCCCTTGTCAGCCCAAAGAGCAATCAGGGTTCCCTGCCCTGTGGGAAGTCCAAGGACCACCCACCTCCATCCACATCTAGTCAGGTGAGCATCCAAACTGCCTAGGCTCCCACAAAGCCAGTACGTGCCATAGGATCAAAAACCCATTGCCATTGTTCTTGAGTTCTCAGTAGTCCTCATTGTCCGCTATGTTCAGCCAGTCTGGTTTTATCCCATGCTTTTTCAGACCCGGGCCAGCTGGCCTTGGTGAGTTCCTGATAGAACACACCACGGTTTATTTAAATACATTTTTTTTCAAAATTCAGAGGGGGACCAGCTCATTTTAGCTTGTCAAGGTATTTTCTAGGTATGTCACTGAAAATCCTACATCTTAATAGTCCCAGTCCAAACAAGGAGATTTGCAGGGCCAGTTGTGTGTAAAAGAAAAAAAAGCTTATATCCTAGGAATTCCTCAAGTGAGATTATTGCTCATTCTACATAATCACTACAGGAGTGGGAGAGAATTGTGCCTCTTATGGTTTCCATCCAATGATGAGATCTTCCATGTCTCCTTTCTTTCACTGGCTAATTCAAGTCATGTGGCTACCCTTAATATCAAAGCAGAAGGAAATGTAACCAACCCTTTGTATACAAGAAGGAAGTTGACAAAGATAACAACACCATATATATAGCTAATGTTAACATACTAGTATTATGACCAGGAACACATGGAATAATTTGTATAAGCCAGAAGTCATACTATAGTAGTTATGATAGAATATACTTGTTAGACATTTAAGTTGGATGTCAAGTAAACAATTTCTGTGCAGATTTGTCACTCTATAGAAGGAGTGCTTAGGGTGTACATTTATGACATCAATATGTTGGTGGCATTTATGAGTTGGCTATTGGTTGATAGCAAAGAGAAATGAAGAGAAAAAAACAGAGAGACAGAGAAATAGAGAGACAGAGAAACAGAGAGACACAGAGAGAAGGAAAGAATGATAGAGACAGAGAACAAGAGAGATGTAGGAAAAGCGAAGAAAAGACCCTGGACAGATACAGAAGTGCTCTAATATTTAGAGATGTGGTTGAAAAGCAATGTGGAAAGATACAGAGAAGTGCCACCAGGGTGACATCTTGTAATTTAGTGGACTTGGAGTGGGAATATTGTTCAAGAAAGTTTAGTGTTGGTGGCTGTTTATTGCTGCAAAAAATATTTAATCAGAAAGTACAAAGATTAGCTGTGAAATCTTGCAAACTGTCAATCATGGCCACGATTTCTGTGGCGTTGGCTGAGGAATGGGTGGACAATGAAAAAAGAGACAGTGAATTCAGATAAGAGTCTCCAGGCATAGCGTAATCATATTATAAAGCAAACAGCAGTAACATAATTAAATTTAAACTTCATATACTAGAGTAAATGGAATATTTACCAGTTTATAATTACATTACTTATCTCTAGATGGAAATTAATTAACAGGAAATGATAGTCAACGTCGGATCCAGAGAAGCGAGGCCAAGTCCAGGAATCCAGTGAGGTAAGTGCAGTTGGCTCGGAGGGAGAGTGGCGAAGGGTCTGGTGGGAAAGACTGTTTTCTTCATTACAGAACCCAGTGTTGAAGGGCAAGAATGGTTCAGATTCATTATTGTTCCAAGTCCTTTAAATATTACCACCTTTTTGATTTCTTGCTAGTCAAACAACCTTTTCTCCAACAAGCTAGGGTCCTAAATTGGCTTCCTTCCAGAGGGAAGGTAGCTAGGAGCAACAGAAAGGACTTATGATAGCAAATAGTGTCAGAAAGGCAATTAATAGGGGTTATTTTGAAAGCGAGGGTTTTTCTTTTTCAGTTTTTTTCTTTTTATAAGAAGCAAGAGAACAAGACAAGATGTAACTGACTCAAAAAATATATAACTGAGTGTGAATTCTGACTGGATTCTTTTAAGATGATTTATTGGTAAGCCTTATGCCACAACAGAATGCCACACACAGAATGGTTTATACACTGCTTTCTTCCCCTTCGGTCTTGGAAACTACAGGTCCAAGTTCAAGGTGCTGGTACATTGGACTTTTCTTTCTTTCTTTCTTTCTTTCTTTCTTTCTTTCTTTCTTTCTTTCTTTCTTCCTTCCTTCCTTCCTTCCTTCCTTCCTTCCTTCCTTCCTTCCTCCCTCCCTCCCTCCTTCCCTCCTTCCTCTCTCTATTCCTTCCTTTCTCTTAATCGACAGCCTGCATGTGTCCACCGTACCTACTCTTTCTCACTTTTCCCTTTGCTGTTCTCTCCCTTTGACCCTGTTCTTTCTTTGCTTTTATTTCCTGTTTTTTTAATTTATAATTTCATTTTGCATTCCAGCTGCAGTTTTCCCTCCCACTCCTCCTCCTGCCCCCCTCACCTCCCCCAAGTCCACTCCAGTCACTCCTCCCAATGGATAAGGGCTCCCATGTTGGAATCAACAATGTCTGGCACTCTGCATTACGGCTGAACATGGCATTCCACCATAGGGACTGGGCTTCATCAAGCTAGCTCACGAGCCAGGGATAGACCCTAGTCCTACTGCCAGGGGTTATTCAGATAGTCCAAGCTTCATCACTGTCTCTCACATACAGAGGGCCTAGTTGGGTCCCATGGAGACTCCACAGCTATCGGTCGAGGGTTCATGAGTTGCCACGAGCTTGCTTCAGCTGTCTCTGTAGATTTTTCCATTATGATCTTGACCTCCCTTGCTCATATGTCCCCCCCTCCCTTTGACAGAATTTTCAGATCTCTGCCTATTGCTTGATTGTGGATCTCTGCATCTGACTCCATCAGTTACTCGATGAAGGTTCTATGATAATAGCTGGGGTATTCACCAATCTGATTACAGGGAAGTCCAATTCGAGCACTCTTTCCGCTATTGTTAGGAGTCTTAGCTGGTGTCATCCTTGTAGAACCTTGGGATTTTCCCTAGCATCAGGTTTCTTCCTAGCCCCACAGTGGCTCTCTCTATCAAGGTCTCTCTTTCATTACTCTCCCACTCAGTCTCTCTCCCCACCTCCACCATCTCTTTCCTTCATGTTATCATCTTCCATACCCTCCCCTTTACCTCCCCACCTTGACCCCAGCTTACCCAGGAGATCTCATCTAATTCCCCTTCCCAGGGGAATTGATGTGTCCCTCTTAGGGTCTTCTAGTTTCTCTGGAGCTGTGGATTGCAGTCTGATTATCCTTTGCTTTACACCTAGTACTCACTTATGAGTGAGTACCTGTTGTGTTTGTCTTTCTGCTTCTGGATTACCTCACGCAGGATGGTTTTTCCTAGTTCCTTCCATTTGCCTTCAAATTTCATGATGTCATTTTTTTAATAGCTGAGTAATACTCCATTGGGTACACTGGATTTCTCGTGAGTCCTCTTTCCTGCCTTATAGACTGTTGGTGATTTCTGTAGTCTCACATGACATTTTTTTTTCTTGTTACAGACAGAAAGAGAGGGGGTGTCATTCTCACTGGTCTCTTTTTCTTCTTGGAGATACCAATTTTATTAGATTTTTTATCTTGTAATGGCATGTAACCTTAACCACCTTAACTTAAATAAAGGATTTATTGCAAATATAGTCATAGGATATGGAACAGAGATTCAACATATTACCTGCTTTTGGAGACAGAATGTATATAGTCTTAGGTGGTCTGGACTCACTATGTAGATCAGGTTAGAGACCCTCTGGCCTATGCCTTCTGAGTGCTGGAATTAAACCCTTTCACCACCATGCCTGTCTCAATAAACAAAAATTTGCAGAACACAATTCATTTCATAATAAGTGGTTTTGCTTTTCTTATAACTGGAAGTCAGAACCTTTGCTGATGGAATGTGGTAAGAAACAAGATTGCATATTCATTTATGGAAGTTTGATTACATTCTCAATTTGGACATGGTACTTTGGGAATTTGTATAAATGACAGAGCATACATGATTGAGAATTGGGAGCGGTAGACAAATAATTTTAGGGAACGTAAGGATAGGGTTGGAATATGTAATATTATCCATGGAATGGTTGATCATTGGACTTAATCTTAGTTAACTAATGCTTTCATTATGCCATTGTAGTACAACAATGACATAAAACAATTTTATGTTGAACTAGGTTGAGAAATATTTTTATTATTTTATTTTTTAAGGAACACACACACTTTAAGGAGCCTAGAGAATAGCAGCTCTCATGGAGATAGCTGCTATCATATCATGCTAACTGAATTTAGAAACAGTTCTTGGATTAGTGGTTTTTATTTTACTGTGACAAAATTAACCAACAAAAGCAAGTTAAAGAAAGACAGGTTTGTTGCAGAGATTTCAATCTGTAGTGGTGGGGAAAGCAAGGTAGAGTTCAGAGGGAGCAAATGGCAGAGTCCTCTTATGGCAGTGAGCCAGGAAGCAGGAAGCAGGAAGCAGGAAGCAGGAAGCAGGAAGCAGGAAGCAGGAAGCAGGAAGCAGTCTTATTGATTGGTCTTGGAACCTTTGTTGAGAATCGTGGAGTCCAAGAATGCATGAGTTTATTTATAAATTCTCATTTTTACTATAGTCGTCTGGATTTCTGTCGCTTTTGGAGACAAAGAGTGTGACCCCTCTTTGTTTCCCATTTTTAAGATTGTTTTGAGTAAACAGCCAGTACTGTTTTGGGGTCACAGAATCTTATAGATATAGATATCACCTTGTAAAAGACAAGATAAGGTTGGCTTCTTCTGTCTTACAGATCTTCCTCTTCAGGAGCATAGCAGTTCTAAAGACAACCGGCATAGAACGATACAGAGACTCTGTCTATAAGACACTTAGTCCTGGGTACTGATTGTGAAGAACTGAATGTCCAAAAAGAGGGATCCCTTAAATTCCTATCTCTCAAGACTTTTTTAACAGTTGAAAGAGTAATTAATTTTTTCTTTTAATGGAATATTCTTATTTATAGGTAAGATTCCACTTTCTTGTACCTCGAAGTAATTTGTATTGAATAATGATATGAAATTACTCATTTCAAAGTAGAAGGTTGAAGATCCAGGGCATATTTTAGTTTTATTTCCTATTTTTGAAGGTGGAAAAGTGCAAGTGGACTTCTGTTAGCAACAATCCCCGAGTGAGGAGGATCCAGGAAGAGTCCACTGCCTATCTCCCACTCAGGCTCCCCCACGGTGATGTAGCTGCCTGACAGAGGATCATATCACTTCTCTTCCAAGCCAATGAATACTTGACACAATTTAGAAATATATCTTATTTCATGACCAAATTTGTTATTAAAACAGAAGCTAGTTCTAACATATAGATAATTGGTACCAAAGCAAAACTGTTACAACATAAAAATCTAAAGAATATGGTACTGGCTTAGGAATTGGAGGACAACAATCTATAATAATTTATGATCAGTGCGTTTATTTTCTCTATGTTATCTTCAGAATCTGAGATTCTTTCTTCTATCTCTTGTATTCTGCTGGTTATGCTTGGTTCTGTAGTCTCTACTCGTTTACCTAGATTTTCCATGTCCAGCTGGCCCTCTGTTTGTGTTTTCTTCTTTGCCTCCATTTCAGTTTTCAAGTCTTGAACTGTTTTCCATTATCTGCTTGTTTTTCCTTGGTTTCCTAGGGTATCATTCACTGATTTACTCAATTCCTCAAACTTTCTGTTATACTTCTCATCCATTTCTATAAGGGCGTTTTTTATATGCTGTTTAAGGGCCTCTATCACTTTCATAAAGTCAGTTTTTTCTACTTCTTCTTGATTAAGGTGTTCATGTCCTCCTGTTGTGAGGTTGCTGGGTTCTGGTGGTTTCATGTTGTTTTTCAGATTTTTGGGTTAATTCTTGCATTGGTGCCTGCCCATCTCTTCCTCCAAATGCTCCCCTATGGATCTTCTTTTACAGGATCAGGTCTTCTTGCCCACTGATGTACCTTCCCAGTGATGTCACTCCCCAGTGATGGTTCTCCTGGTGTCCAGATCGGATCTCCGTGCTGCTTGGGTAGCTTGCAAACAAAGGGCCCACTCTTCTTGCTGCAGGCAGGCTATGGAGACAAAGAAACTACCCCCCTCCTCTTTGCCCTTCCGATTAGGATTCGGTCCCAGCACCGGAGCAGGCTGAGCTGGGAGATGCTATGCCGCCAAAGAGGGGAGGGAGGGAGGGAGACAGGGATGGAGGGTTCTTGATGTAAGCTGGGTGGGATAGGAAGAGAGAGGAGGTATCGGGCGGTATAGCCCCTGCAGGATGACCAGGAAGTGTAGAAGGGATGAGGAACGTTTGAGTTCCCTGTTCCCGGCCGCCGCCGCACTCACTCACCCCAATGATGGCTCTCCAGGTGGGTACCCAGATCAGAACTCCGTGCTGCTTGGGTAGCTCACAAACAAAGGGCCCACCCTGCTTGCTGCAGGCAGGCTATGGAGACTAAGGTTTCAAACACGATGATGAATAAAAGAGGGATGAGGGGATGTGTTTGTTTCATTCTTAATTTTAAGAGGTGATGTCATTCAGTAAGCTGCTGGTTGTAATATATCACCTCTACCACATAAGGGTATCGTGCTCCAAATTTAAGTTTCATAGCAAGGTATTAGAAGTTCAGAAAGGAATCAGTCTGTTTATAAATGAGGAATAAGAGGGACAGAATTAAATTTAGGAATGAGGAACTTGAAGAGCTGGACAGAACAACTGAACCACAGTCTAAACTACTAAGTACAAATATCACAGCCACTAAAATCCAACCACGTGATCAGTGTCAATCCAAGTGTTTACTCATTATAGCCATTGATATAGTTTAACAATGCCTGAAGGGAGAATTCGGCGAATCCTTTACATTGAACATTGCTCAGATTAAAAGAGAACCACGTGGTTTACTAGAGAGTCTTTACAGCCTGGCTCTCATTATTCAATTGCAGCATAGCAGTAAGAAAATGAAGCCCAAAACACAGGACAAACAAATCAAAGGATGTCTAGAAGTAAACTGTGGAAGGGCTATTGTCTCCTGGAAACTACAGCTAAACAAATAAAATCTGCAGTGTTTTAAATGTAAAACCATACAGATAAATCATTAGCCTATAGTAAAATATTTTCTGACTTAATAGAATTGTCATCTAACATCAGGATTAAAGTAACTCCGACTTCAAGGGGTCTTGGTGCTGACTGTGTGTGTACTGAAAGCATGACTGTGTGTATATGTGAAACATTCCAGAGGGTAAAGCTAAGAATGGAAAATGAGAAGGGTATTATTTTCAAGAAGTCAATCATCACACAAGATTTTTACAATTCTGTCTGGGGACACTGAATATCAGTGTCTTTTCTAGTAGGTCTCTGTTGTGCTTTGAAAGAAAATGGCCCTCAAAGGAGGTGTGGCCTTGTTGGAGTAGCTGTGGTGTTGTAGGAAGTGTGTCGCTGTGGAGGTAGGCTTTAAGATTTCATATATGCTCAAGCCATGCCCAGTGAGACAGACCACTTCCTTTTGCCTGAAAAATGTAGGACTCTCAGCTTCCTCTTCTGCACCATGCCTACATGCTTGGTGATAAGGTTCTCTCATGGTGATAACTTAACCTCTGAAATTGTAAGCAACCACGTCAATTAAATGTTTTTCTTTATACAAGTTGGTCATGGTGTCTCTTCACAGCAATAGAAATCCTAAGTAAGAGAGTTTCCCAGTTGTACCCTCTGGATGGGAGTTCTTGCTTGGGAAAACCTGTCTTACTACACAATTGAATCTTGGAATTGTGGGACAAATAGCTTTGCCTCTTTAGTTCTTACATCCTTTGGTCAATAGGATCCACATCCTTGATCCAGTCATATATGTCAAACATACTGAACTGTGAGCTTCAAGCCATGTCTTTTGGATTGTGTCTGTGGAAGGTGTATGATATTTTTCTTGTGGAAGAACTGTGTTAGGTGAAATAGAGGGCATAATGGGACAGTCATCATTTCATCATTGTTGTTAAAAAAACTTTCTACTTCATCCTTTCTGTGGTGTCCATGCTATGACTGCATTTTCTTATACGTTTGAAGACAGATGGGTCTTTGATCAATGTAATGTGTGCAGCGATGCAATATTTCTGATTAAAATTTGGGAACTACCTCTGTCAGACTCATTCATATCTTTGAATGCTTAGTTCCCAGTTGGTGGAAATGTTTAGGAAGAATTAGGGGGTGGTACCTTAGAGGAGGTATGTCAGTGGGGATGGGCTCTGAGGTTTCAAAAGGCCCAGTCTTTAATTAAAATTTATGGTTATGAGATATAAGCTCGCAGTTGCAGCTCTACTGTCATGCTTGCCTGCTTGTTACCGCACTCTTCATCATGATCCTCATGGACTTAACTCTCTGAAAGCATAAACAGGCTCCAGCTAACAACTTCCTTTTATAAGGTTCCTTGGTCATGGTGTTTCTTCACAGAATGTTGGAGAATATTATTTTAAGCTGCATTGCTTTTGTTTATGCTGCATTCATTTAGCTCTGTGAAGCTGTGATTCTTTGCCTGTCTAAAATACCTGATAGTCTAATAAAAGACCTGAACAGTCAATGGCAAGGCAGAAACAAGGATAGACAGGGCTGTCACACAGAGAATATAAATAGAAGGAGAAACAAGGAAGGAGAAGAGGATGTCAGTCACCCAGATACACAGCAAGCCATGAAGAAAGAAGTGAAGAAAGGTATATAGAAATAGAGAAAGATAAAAGCCCAGAGGCAAAAGGTAGTTAGAATAATTTAAGTTCATAAAAGGAGGCAAGAAAAAAGTCAAGCTGAGGTCGGGCATTCATAACTAAGAATAAGCCTCTGTGTGTGATTTATTTGGAACCTGGTTCGTGGGCCCCCCAAAAAGCCAAAAGAGTAAGACATCACACAACAGAAAACTGTAACCAGGGTATATTGTAGGAGAAATAATATATTTTCAATAAAAGAGTAAAAGGTTTAAATACAAATGTATATATAATTCATAAGCAACTTACATTGCTAAATTCTTTAAAATTTTAGATGGCTATATTTGATACTTTATATAGAATAAAATTATTTACACTTATATGTAAATTAATTTAAAGCAATTTGGTGGTTATCCTCAGCTATGAGCAGGGCTGAAAAATCCAAGCTGATTTTATCCAAGCTAAATTATATAATCAATGTGCACAAAATGTGCACAAGCAAAATGAAATGTCATATGATACAAATCAATTTCAGGCTGAAATAATGTCATTTCTTTATACAATCCATGCTTCCTATAAACATTAACAATAGCAAGTCAAACCCATATCTTTACATTGACATTATACTATAATATCATTTTTTTTTTGCAAAAGCATGAGGATTTTATTAATTCTGTCATGACAGGGTCCCCCAGCATTCGGGAAGCCGAGGGACCTCGAATAGCTGGTACAGTCTATTTTTAAAGGGGCCACAGAAGCAATGGGGGTTGTTTTTTGACCATTCTGATTGGCTTATTTGAAAGGGCTATTACCAATAATTGACTGGAGAGCTGTTGCCAGATCAGATGAGGTAAGAGGTCATTTTGACCTCGTTTCCCAGGGGACCGAACCAAAGCATACGTATATGGGTAATTGTTCAGGAACTGAGTATGTACGAGTGTAGCTGTTAGGTCCTTGTTCCCAGGGGAGGAGGGGAAGCACTATGGCACAGAGGCTGAGAGGATTCAGAATTGTCAAAAATGGCTTCAGGATTGTCTTAAAGTCTTACAATCTAATGGGAGCAGAAGGATCGTGGTTTTGAGGTTAGCTTGGGCTACACAGTGATTGGAGGCCAACTGCCGGAGTCAGTTTCCCTTTCACTATGTGGGCCCCAAGGATCAAACTCAGGTTAGTAGGCTAGGTGTAGAGTGCTTTTACATGCTGGCCTATCTTACCGGCCCTCTTTAGGAACTTTGAGACAGTCTTATTAAGTAGAGCAGGATAGTGTCAAACTCACTATGTAGCTCAGGCTGACTTCAAACATAAGGGCTTCCTAGCAATCCTAGAGGATGTCAACAGGAAATTCCCATCTCTACCATTGCTGATAATGTTCCAAATCCAGACTGTTGTTCCAGGCAGCAATGTTATAGAGAAGTGAAAAGCTTCTACCCCGATAAGCCTCTCTGCCGATGCAACGACTCAAATCAGACCAAATCAAACTAAATCAGAAAAAGCCCAGGTTTGATGGATAAAATGCTCCCAGATGATTTTGCAGTCCCCCCAACCCCCAGAGAGGAGACAGGAAAAGAAGACCAGAAAACCACGTGCCTGTTTTCTTTGGGGGCAGTTTAAATACCCTGGGGTTGGTCTAGAGCATCTCTAAGGGAGGTGTCATCATTTGGCAGGCTTTCTGAGATGCAGTAGAGTTTGGAGAGAGATGGGGGAGGGGGCTTGGGATGGAGCTTCCACCCAAACATTCCAGATTCTTTGGGTATATGGATGACAGGGGCTGGGGTAAAACTATCTGAATATGGACCATGCAAATCTATGCATCCAGAAGATTGTGCAGAAATCCTTCAGCTATCACACTATCTTCAGATCTTTGCACATGGCCTCTCTTCCAAGAATGGCATGCCCTGTTCCTAACCATCTGTGGAAGAAAACCATTTTATTAATTAATTAATTAATTTCTATGTAGCCCTGACTGTCTTGGAACTCGCTATATAGACCAGGCTGGCGTCAGACTCACAGAAATCTGCCTGTCCCTGCCTCCATCTACTGGAATTAAAGGCATGCCTCCTAGTCCACTGCATGGCTATGGCTTTGAAATGGTTCCTTTCTCTCAGAGTCTCTCCTTCCTCCCCTTTGCTAAGGCTTTGGAAAGTTCTCCATCATCAACAGCTTTGGAAGAAGATAGCCATAACATTTTCAGGGGCCAGAGGAGAAGTGGAACATGAGCTTCTATTCAAAATTTAGTAAAAATTTTAGGTTGACCACAGTAGAATGTTAAATCAGGAGTTCAAATGTGTAGCCTGGGGGAGAACAGGGCCTTGCTTGTTGGGAGCTGTGAGCCCCCCAGCTCCTGAATTTCTGGTAAACAACTTGTAATGTTTGCAGCTGCTCTGAGCACGAGACCCTCAGGAGTTCCTGATGGCAGAGAAGTTGGTTTCTGGTGCGTTTGGGTTGGGGCATGGCTATCAGTTTATAAGATGCTCCTGGACACAATGGAGGGGGCATTCTTGTTTCAAGGATGACCCATGTCTCTGTCTGTGAGTCTTTGTGTTTTTCAATCTCCAGCCCCTTGCCCGGTTTACGAACTGTATGGCAGTGCATAGAGCGCAGCCGGGCGTGATGTGCTACACTCGCTCCCTAGCCCCAGATACCCTCTTCTGCCTCAAGTTGGAGTCCAGGCTCTGAAGCTTTAGCTGCCTTCGCTTCCCAAGTGTCTGTGCCCTGGTGCTTATCTGTTCTATCCATATTTGATGTACAAAACAGCAGGATTACAGCACAGCTGTTGGCTTGACATTGAAGTAGGCTCACTTTGTCTGCCATACATTATGCTAATCATCGAAGTAGCAAGTTTTGTACAAGAGAATATATTTATGTGGCAATATCATTTTTTTTCAAAGTAAACTAATACAAAATAGAAAAAGGAGATTCTATGTGTAAGACTTCACCAAAATACAAGTTGGAAGAAAAGCTACAAACATATATTCTTCTTCAATTAAGTTTACTTCATATTGAGTTTACATTTGAATTACCTGTAAAATTAAGGACTAAAATTTCTATGTGTTTCTTGATGTGTTGGCCTATGTCCCTTTATAAAGTTGTTAGTTTCTGAGTTAGACTATTTCATTGCTCAGGATGGCTTTGAAATCACTATGTAGCTATGGATGATCTTGAACTCCTGACTCTCCTGCCTCTATCTCCCAAGTGCTGGGGCCATAGTTATGCTCCACCGACCTTGGCTAACAATTTCCTGGATTCTTTTCCTTTTTCTTTCTTTTTAGTGCTGTACTAGGGTTTGACCTTGACCCTTGTACATGATAGTCAAACATTCTACTGCTGAACTACATCCACAGCCCCTTTCTCTCTTTCTACAAATATTTGTAAGCATTTCATTAAGCATACCAGTTTTAGGATAAGGAAATGGAAAATCAGAAAGGTTAAAAACACTTGCCCAAGATTACAATGCTGATAATGGGTAAAGCTGTCTGTGAGATTCATGTTTTTCTTTATATTTATGGTTGTGAGCCTAGCCTTTAACGGCTGAGCCATCTCTCCAGCCCGAGATTCATGTTTTTCTGATGCTTGTTATTGCCCCTTTCATTCAACTCTACTCTAGAGAAATGTATTAATAAAGAAAACATGAAAAGTAAGAAGTTAGTTTGGACTAGTTCTTTTTCAAATCAAAAATTTATTAATTTTTTTCCAGGTGTACATTTTAAACATAAATAGATAATTCAATAAGATCATGGCCTAAATTTAATCTCAGAACATTGCAATCTTCAATGAAATTGACAAAAGTTGTAGTATTTGTCCAAATTAACACAGAAGGACTTGCTTTTAAGCTTGGTTTGAGAAAGAGTTAACTTGAGTTGATACAGAGCAACATTTCTTTGCTCTGGAAAACCTGCTGAGTACCATCTTGTGATGTATAGTTGTCAAAGAAATCAGAGGACCTGGGGAATCTGAGACTCGAAGAGGGTTGACTGTCCTTTTGGGGAACACAGTGGTTGCCTAAGAGTGGGAGGGTTGTTTTTTTTATTCTCAGAAGTGTTTCCGCTGGAGAGGTGATTTTTCTCTCTGTAGGTCAGTAAGTGGAACTGTGCCCATGAACTGCCTTCCTGACAGTGCACACATGCTTGATCAGTGACTGACACACACTCTTTATCTAGAGGCAGAACACATGAAATCTCTGGGAAAACACAGATTGAACAAACATCTTTGGACCAGATACCACACACCTTGGTTGAATGGTACAGGGAAATCAAGATAAGCCAGAAGCTTCCTTCCTGGGCAGCTGAACAAGGTTTTGAGGCTAGTTGTCACAAACTTAAAGCATCAGAACAATTGGAATAGCAAGACAAGTGTACACTTGTGCAAGTGTGTGTGTCTCTGTGTGTGTTTGTGTCTATTCATGTTCAACAAAATGGATATAGAAACAGAACAGAAAAAAGACATCAAGAGATCTGATAGAACATTTAAAAGATAGATACAGCGGGATGGTTAGCATTGATTTTCAACTCGCTAGTTTCTGAAATAACCAAATAGACAAGACTCCAAGAGTACCTGTGAGAGATTATTTAGGTTAAGTCACTTCTGGGCATGTCACACGGTATTATATTGATTAGGTTGACTGAACTTGGAAGATCCAAAATAAAGAAGGGCAACATTACTCCCCAGGCTGTAGTTGTGGTCTTTATTAAAAGGAGAAGCTGGCTAAGCAAAGGACAACTGTGCCAACCTTCTACAAACTTTGCTTTGTCACAATGATGTACTCTTCAACAGTGAGCCAACACAAAATCCTCTTCTCTTTAAGCTGATTTTTCCTAGGGTATTCTTATCACAGCAACAGGAAAAATAACCAAAAAACATACAAAATGATGCAATTTATTTGGGCACAAATGAAAGTAAAGATTTGAGTTTGACTGACTTCTGTCTTTATGGGATAAAGAGTCAGGAAATTGGCAAGGGTAGGCCAAAGAGAGAAAAAGGAAGTCTTGGTTAGAGAATGGAACGCCTAAAACCAAAACTATGAGGGGAGTTTCATTTAAAAATATTTCAATTTTGATTGTGTGTATGAATTGGTACATAGGTATGCACATGTGAGTTCAAGTACCACAGAAGGCCAGAGATCTCCTTGGATCTGGAGTTTCAGGCAGTTGGAATAGGTGGCAGTGATTTTTAGTGATGCTTATATATGACAATGGTAAAAATCCTGGCATGGTGGTGGATGTCTTTAATCACAGCCCTTCACAAGGTAGAGGTAGGCAGATCTCTTAGTTTGAGATCACTGGGTTCTGAGACAGCCAACGAGACACAGTACCCTATCTCATCAAAACAAAACAAAGCAAAAAACCCAAAAATTAAATATATTCTTGCAGAAAGCACATTCAGAGGAGGAATAAGATTACTGAAAAGGAGACATCAAATAACTAAGACTCCAGAATTATAGGGGACCATCTTTGTGGACATTGGAATCGTCAGTAGTGGGTATTGTTGAAGACAGTCTGTAGGATCTCCAAGTTTCCAAGACATTAAAAGGAATAGCCTAATGGCCAGTAGATATAAGAAGGCAACACGCCTGATAAACATCAGGGGAGGATATAGTTGTATTAAATCAAACCAACCTATCCAGTAATTGAGATCCGAAAAAAAAAAAAAAAAAACGTTTCATGTCCTGCCATGCTATTTCCGACTGCTAGAGGGCAGCAGAAGCCAGGGACAGGCAAGAAAAGCCTTAACTTGAACAAGAGAAATGCTTTGTCTTTGCCGAGAGAGCCATATAGTCAGCACGGAAACAGAAGTCTAAGTTCAAGGGGTCTGAAATTAAGGTTCTATTCAGTAACTGGAGAGTCCAGCAAAATAAACAAGAGTGCTTTAAAGGTTTAAGTAAATAGCACTCACTCTCTTTGAACCACTTTGGGAACTAAAACAAAGGGAGAACTGGCAAATCAAAAGCCAGGACTTGGCACCTACATGAAGGAGACGGAAGAGTTAAGTGGCAGTAAAGTATAAAGTCAACACATTATTGAATAAATATTGTTTAGAAGAATTTGGGCTGTCTGAGGATATGTCATTTGTCCTCTGACAGAATCTGAACAGACCTTCCACTAAAACAGGCCACATACAAGGGCAGCGATGGGAAACAAACATTAAAGGCAGGAAGATGGGCAGCTTGGGAGCTACAAGAGACAACTTGTTTACTCCTCTGAAGCAGGCTTTCTTGTATCATTACATTATTAAAAGCATTTTATTTGTTTTCAGTTATTTTAAATTTACATGTAAATTTACATTAAAATGGAATTTACTGCTATTTGAATTTTATATTTTATAGAAGAGTGTAAAAAATGGGTCAATTTAATGAAATTGCTTATGGTTATTATACCAAAAAATATTTTGGCAACCTATTCAAGTATATGTGAGGGAATATAAAATGGGAGCATTTTAAAGTACCAAACAACTTAGAAACTGTTTGGAAACAAAACCTAATTCTTTTTCATCTAATTTAACGGAAAAAAAATATGCTGGAAAATAACACAGTCAAGCTGATTTTTTGGTTTGGTTAGTATAGCTGGGTGTGCTCCTGCATGTGTATCTATGTGTGTGTGTACAGATGTATGCTGTATATTTGAAGGTCAGATGTCAATGTCTCTGTTTTGATCTATATATAGGAGGATCCACTCCTAACTAAAGATATACTGTATACTGTCAGCTTCTGGGGGGAGAGACTGTCACTTTCCTTAAGGGACATGGCTGTTGGTAAGTTGACTGTGCCCTAGAAGATGGCCCCACATCCATGTACCTATAGCTAGCACTGATTGGACTTGGGATTATTAACAATAATAGGAACAACAACAACAAAACAAAGACCACATGAAATTGGGGGACAGTCAGCGCAAGGCTACTAAAGGAAATTGGAAGGAGGTAATGGTGGATGGGTACAAGCAAAATACACTGTATAAGGAACAACTAGGAAATGCTGAAAATTGAAGAGATATTCTTCCCTAGGATAGAGTCCCCAGTTGGTTATCCATTGACTAGTTGTCAGCTCTAAGCTTGTATAACACATGTAGCATGATTTGGACAGAGCAAGTTGTATTTTGAATTTAGGTGATAATTATGTATATATATTACCTATAATATATATAAAACCATGAAGGTGAACCCAAGGAAAAACATGTAGTTATCCTCTTGGCTATGGGGAGTAGACAAAATTGCCGGGGAGAAAATTGGGATCTTGGGGGTGGGGTG
>NC_022035.1:7252415-7254252 GCF_000317375.1 Microtus ochrogaster | reverse complement strand
GATGGATGGAGATAGAGACAGAGACCCACACTGGAGCACTGGACTGAGCTCCCAAGGTCCCAATGAGAAGGAGGGAGAACATGAGCAAGGAAGTCAGGACCACGAGGAGTGCACCCACCCACTGAGACAGTGGGGCTGATCTATTGGGGAGCTCACCAAGGCCAACTGGACTGTGACTGAAAAAGCATGGGATAAAACCAGACTGTCTGAACATGGCGAACAATGAGGGCTGATGAGAAGCCAAGGACAATGGCTTGGGGTTTTGATCCTACTTAACGTTCTGGCTTTGTGGGAGCCTAGCCAGTTTGGATGTTCACCTTCCTAGACCAGGATAGAAGTGGGAGGACCTTGGACTTTCCACAGGGCAGGGAACCCTGACTGCTCTTTGGACTGGAAAGGGAGGGGGAGAGGAGTGGGGAAAGGGGAGAAGGGTGGGAGGAGGCGGAGGGAAATGGGAGGCTGGGAGGAGGCGGAAACTTTTTTTTCCTTTTCTCAATAAAAAAAAAATCATGAATTTTACAGAGAGCAAGGGAGATTCATGGCAATTATTAGTGAGAGGAAAAGGAAGAGGTTAATAATGTAAACACAATAAAAATAAAAAATAAAAATACAAAATTCATATAAATATGAAAATTTCAAAGAATAAATATTAAAGAATAAATATTTAAAGAGAGAAGGATTAATAGATACCTGTCATTTCCACTCAGTTTTACTCACAGGAAGTTGTGAGTTCTGGGAGTTTAGTGGAGTTTGGTCTTTGTATGTGTTTGCTTTAGGAAAGAATTCTAGTTGAGTTTTTCTTCCCAAAGTGTGTTTCTGGGAATGCTGGTATTCTAAAAATAGTAATATGTATTCTTTGAAAGACAGTCTGGGGATTGTTTTGCAACTCTCCCAACTATGTCTCTGTTTTCAGATTCACAGAGGTATATTAATAGCACAGAGGTTTATTAAAGCCTCTGAAAATTCAGTAAAATGCATTTAAATTTGTAAGGTATTTATCACATCAGAAGTCAGTTATTTATTCTTGTAGCACTTTATTGTTCATGCTAAGCCTTCTGGTGTACTTATCATATAGGGTATGTTTTATATATAGTAGTTAATTATCTTAACAACTTCAGTCCTCCTAAGGACAGTGAAGTACAGAATAGTTAAGTGATTTTCTTGATTTCATAGCTAGTAAATTAGAACATAGTATCCCCTTTATAACTAAGGTTACCAGAGACTACTGTGGGACAATGGTCTTGTACCCTGTAAAGATTTATCACTTTTATTGGTTTACTAAAACACTGGTTGGCCAGTAGCTAGGCAGAAAGTATAGGTTGGAGGTGACCAGAATAGAAGAATTATGGTAAGAGAAAAGGCTCAGTCTATAGTTGTAACCTAGACCTAGAGGAAGCAAGATGAGAATGCCTCACTGATAAAAGGTACCAAGTCACTTGGCTAACACAGACAAGAATTATGCGTTAATATGTAAGAGTTAGTAAATAAAAAGCCTGAGCTAACAGGCCAATCAGTTTATAATGAATGTAGACCTCTGTGTGTCTCTTTGGGAATGAATGGCTGCAGGACCAGGTAGGAGAGAAACCTCTGTCAATAGGAGACAGTATAGGATACACTCTTTTTACTTTGGGAGCAAAGAGAAAAGAATTAGATTTGTGCAAATAATCTGCTAACATTAAATGAGAAACTAGTATGCATCTAAAAAAGAAATTTGTTCTTAAAAATAATTTGTTTTCCTCTTACATCTATCATCTATCTATCTATCTATCTATCTATCTATCTATCTATCTATCTATCTATCATCTATCTATCATCTATCTATCTATCTATCTATCTA
>NC_022035.1:7247676-7252315 GCF_000317375.1 Microtus ochrogaster | reverse complement strand
CTATCTATCTATCTATCTATCTATCCATCCATCTATCATCTATCTTCTATCTATCTATCTATCTATCTATCTATCTATCTATCTATCTATCTATCTATCTATCTATCTATCTGTGTTTGTATCTGTGCATACATATTCACACATGCCATGACATGTGTGTGGAGGTAAAATAATAACTTCCAGGTGTTTGCCTCTCCTTCTATCATCTAGATTCTGGGGACTGAACTCAGATTTTTGGGCTTGGCAACATATGGTTTTCTTCTCTGAGCCATCTCTCTGGCCCCTAAATGCTACTTTAATTATGTTTACATTGCTAGAGATGAAATATTGCACAATATGGATGAGATACTGCTATGAGACTTACCTTGGAGTGTGTGGGGGGTGGGTGATAACAAGAATTTTTTTTTGAGACAAGACCTTACTGTGTAGCCTTGGGCAACCTTGAGTTTGCAATGAAGATCAGGCTGATCTTGAATACACAGAGATCTTTGCCCTCTCCTTCCTGAGTGCTGAAATTAAAGGTGTACTTCCACAGTTCTTATCTCTAAGCATATAATATCATTACATGATAATGAGAAATATGAGGAAAGCAGATCAGGGTGGTGTGACAGGGTATGGAGCAAAACTAGTCTACTTATTCTTAGAAGTTAATTGCAATATCTTATCAAATAGCATAATATGACCAATTAGAGCAGTCTGTTTTCACCATAATTTTCAAATACTGCTTATTGATTCATTGATAAAGTGTATTTTCGCTATTGTGTTTCCAATTTGGCTTTTAGACTTTTGTATAAAAGTATATTTCTATCACAAAATGGATATAGTGAAGTACTAATTTCTGTGAATTTCAGTAGTTATGTGTAAAAATGATTTTGTGTTTCAAGTGAAACATAGTTTTTATCATTCCACTTATCTGGAGCATTCAGTATATACCAACATTAAGATATGTAGTGTATAAAAATAACCTTAACTTGCTTGACCATGGGGATACATTTTTTGCTTGTATGAGAGCTTTTCAAAGAGAGTAGTGTTTTGTGAAATGTATTTTGTTAGATCTCTTTCTTTCTGTCTGTCTGCCTCTGTCTCTCCTTGATGTGATGTGTGGCTCTGTAATATTTAAGTTACTCAGTTTTGATTTTTTTCATTGACTTGGATATGAATTCTTTAAGTTTCCTTTGCTACTAGCAATATGAAAGACAGATTTCAGACATAAGAAAAATAATATTTCATAGGAATATACTATACTTTAATATTTTGATATTAATTCTGCTTGCTAGGATTGAATTAGTAGACAGAAGATTGGACTGTTAATCAAATAATCTAATTTCCCCATTTAGTTACTAGGTTCATTATTACAAGTCAGTCTCCATCAACACATGAAACTCTTGGCATTTAGTGAGCACCAGGAATTATGGTCTCTCACTAACTTAATAAGTAAAAGCACTGAAAGCCTTTCTGTTCCTGTCAACACATCAGAACTTAATGAAAAGAATCCCCACATATTATTAAGATTGTTTAACTGGATGTGTAGTGAAAAAAGTAAGTCTCTTGTCCATTTACATCTTTCAGCATCAAAAGGCAATAATTGTTGTCAGTTTACTACATATTCTCATTTAAATATGCGTCGTATATATGAAGTATGTATTACATATCTAATACCAAACACACACATGCAAAATTTCCCTGTAAAACAGAAATGTTTCATACACCCGGCTCCACTCTCTGCTTTTCTTCATTCCATTTCACAATTCCTTTTGGGAATGTATCCAGGTCAGAATATAGAGAGAATGACATCTATGACAAAAATGGAAAAAAAAGGCGGCAAAACCCACAACAGAGTGTTCTTGTATAAGTTGTTACAATTGTTTATCTATATTGCATTATATACAGTACTATAATTTACATGGGTGTTTGCCATTTCACAGGCATTTGTGTGATTTTAAATCAATGTATGACATAAAATAATCCTTTGAATATCATTTTTGTAACCAGGATAAATTTTTCTTGATTTTATTACTTTTCAAAACTGTGTCTTTTGGCCATTTGAACTTCTTCTGTTGAGAATTCTCTGTTCAGTTCGGTGTTGACTTTTAATAATTTTAATTAGTATAAAATATTTCTAAATTTCTAAAACACTGAACATTTAAAGTTTGCTCTAAAAAAGTTTCTAAGACAACTTTCTTTTATTAAAATTATAATTTTAATAAAATTATTCTTGCAAATAGTCTGGTTTTCCATATTCATCATATCCCAATACTAACCTCATATTATATTTTATATAATCAAAGATTATATTTTAAAAACTCTGAAGTTCTTCACATTTGGTTTTTAGATCCACAACCCGTCAGTATAAATTACTATTTCGAAGCACAATACCGATGTGTGAATTGTTGCCTTCATTCTATACAAACAATTCATGAATAATATAAATGAGCTTGGATTAGATCAGATACAATGAGGATTGAAGAGTGATGGTGGATGCAAACGAGAAGAGTGGTTAGTGTTGTCCTTGCTGTATGATGAATTACCCTATACCATGCATTACAACAATGGATTGTGCTTCAGAATATCACAGACTCTTTAGTAAAACAATGACAGGAAATACACAGTCCTCTATCATTTAGCAAAACACAAGACATAAAAAGTGTTGAAAATTTTCTTCAAGTCTCAACATAGCAGCACTGGTACGGATGAGAAAGCACACACCGTGTCCTTGGAAATGGGCTTAGTGTATTTTACTCATTTTCTCTGCGGTCCTGCTCTGCGATAGTAACTGTTTTGATCTCTGAGGTCTTACCTTAACGTGGACCAGGAACTGCTCTACCCTTGGGGTACTGGTAGGATTCTAGTGATTCTGTTTGATGCACCATGTTAATCACAAATGAAATAAGTGAAGAGAAATGCACACAGCGAGTGTATCAAAGAGATACGTCTACTCCTAGGCATACAGTTGTTGCTGAGCAAACTGTGTTACACTTTATGGTCATCTGTTAGTAAAGACACGAAGTCAATACTCACTCAGGACATAAGATTGTCAACAAACAAACAAAAAGTCTATAATCTGTTGAGTTCTATAAAAAAAAAAACTGTTTCAGTGAACATATAATGAGTGAAAGATATGAGGCATCTATTTGAAGGTCTTCAGAGCATCAGTGAAACTGCCCAAACAAATGAATGCGAACTACATTCAAGTCCAGTAGGGTGGAATGGCACAGACAATACTTGGAAATTTGCATAAACTGTTTCCACATGCCAGGATCTCCCTTCAAAACACTGACTCTCTGTAAGCTGGACTAATTTAAGTAGGGTGCACTACAAACCTTCCCCTAGGCTGTAGTATTTCCCCTCCTTTTGAATTGGGAGTTTTATTGGTAATAATAATACCACTTACTATCTTCTTTTATCTCCTTATTCGATATCACATTTTAATATGCAAAGTCTGTGACATAGAATAATTTTTGCAAGATGAGAGTATGAAATGGATTTCAGGTTAAGAGGGCCACAAAGGTATTGTTTTAGTCTCGTAAACTCTGTCTATTGTGCATATAAATGACTGCTAGTTTCTATTCTTTTTTTTTTTATGGATAAAGAGTTTCCTTCTGATACTGAATGTTGTTTTGCTAATACTTTGTTCTACAGAGCAGTGTTTCACCGAAGGGTTCATGCAGTAGTCTCTTGACATTAGAAAAAGTATTTAATATGAGCCTCAGTTTTCCTAAGTGTAAAAGAGGACCATTAAATCATCCTTTCAAAGAGCTATTGTGAAACTCTAATAAAATAATATTTACAAAATATGTGGTACATGACATGTGCTAGTTATATGATAATTATCATATTATATGGTGTAGACCAACAGGATAGTGTTGTAAGTAGAAGTATTGTATTTTATTTACTGAAGTTATAAAAATTGAGAAAGTATACTAACTTTTGGTTTCTATTAATTATAATTCTCTGAGAAATTAAATTAATCACACTTTGGTCTATAATCACATTCAAATATTAAATATTTAATTTTATTTGTGCTATAGAAGGTAACTAAACTATGTGGACTCTCAAGAGAAATAGAAACACTAAAATATCATCTCTCTGTCTGTCTGTCTACCTAGTCATTCATCTTGACCCACTGTGAAGGGGATAAGGGCAGTTGATGACAAAAGTTGACAGTGTGGCAATGTACAAAGGTAGGAGAAGATAAGTATTTATGGTGATTTGAATAAAAATGGCCCTAATGGACTCACAAGGGGTGGCACTATTAAGAGGTGTGTCCTTGTTGGAGTAGATAAGGCTCTTTTTGGAGGAAGTGCATCACTGGGACTGGGCTTTGAGGTCTCAAATGCTCAAGTCAGATCTAATGTGACATTCGCTTCCTGCTTCTTGGCGATCTGGATGTAGAACTATTAGCCCCTCTCCAGCACCATGTTTGCCTACACACCACCATGCTTTCCTGCCATGATGATGGTGGACTAAACCTCTGAACTGTAAACCAGCCCGATTTAATGTTTTCCTTAGTCAGATGGTGGTAGTACATGCCTATAATCCCAGCACTTGGGAGGCAGAGGCAGAGGCAGAGGCAGAGGCAGAGGCAGAGGCAGAGGCAGAGGCAGAGGCAGAGGCAGAGGCAGAGGCAGAGGCAGAGGCA
>NC_022035.1:7227489-7247576 GCF_000317375.1 Microtus ochrogaster | reverse complement strand
GCAGAGGCAGAGGCAGAGGCAGAGGCAGAGGCAGAGGCAGAGGCAGAGGCAGAGGCAGAGGCAGAGGCAGAGGCAGAGGCAGAGGCAGAGGCAAGAGGCAGATGGATCTCTGAGAGTTTGAGGCCAGCCTTGTTTACAGAGTGAATTACAGGACAACCAAAGCTACACAGAGAAACCCTGTCTCAAAAAAAGCAAAGCAAAGCAAACAAAGAAATGTTCTCCTTTATACGAGGTGATGTAGTCATGGTTTCTTCACAGCAATAGAAAGCCCTAACTGAGACAGTATTCCACCTGAAATATAAAGCGATGTGACTTTCATCACCTTTTGTCTGCTCAGATCCCCAACAGATCAAATCATGCCCACTTTGCTTAGAGGCTATGGACTTTTTTACTCAGCTAACCAAATTTAAACTTACCTCTTCCAGAAATACACTCATAGACACACCCAGAAATATTAAATGCTTTATCAGATAGTAGGGCATGTTTCTGTGTCTTGAGTCTGATCTCAAGTGAACCATCTCTTAGACTTTTTCTGCAATAAGCACATACTTTTCAAAGTCTGTCAGGAGATGAAAAATGAATGCTTCTTTCCTAATGGAACTATAATGTCTTTAGCATAAAGATGCTGACAACACCTCACCATCTGTAGATTTGCCTTATCTCTCAGATGTAGTAATATGAGCGGCGGGGCTGCGTCCCCCGGCCGCCTGGCTAGTTTATGCCCCGAAATAACAACACACAAATTGTATTCATTTAAACACTGCTTGGCCCATTATATCTATTCTCTTTTCGGCTAACTCTTATACCTGGACTAGCTCATTTCTAATAATCTGTGTAGCATCAGTCTTACCAGGAAAGATTCTAGCCTACGTCCATCCTGGGTTGGAGCTTCATCACGTGTGCCTCAGAGAGCAGAGCTCTCACGTCTGCCAGGGAGAGGGGAGCATGGCATCTCTGCTCCAGAGAGCAGAGCTGTCAAGTCTGAGCTCACTTCCTCTTCCTCCCAGCATTCTGTTCTGTTTACTCCTCCCACCTATGTTTTAACCTATGAGGCCAAGCAGTTTCTTTATTACTTAACCAATGACCTTCCTCCATCACTCAGACTTAAAAATTTACCTTTGAAGCAGAACACAATCTCCCCCGCTCTCCTCCTTTTCTTTTTAATCTCTGGGTTTAATTTTGAGAGTGTTTTCAAAATCTGTTAACGTATTTCATGATGTTGAATTTAGTAATCCAACCAAGTCAACTGGGAAGAATACTGTTCTAATGAGAAGAAAGTTCCAGAATCTACGTTTATTGTATGTTAGCCCATAAACTAATAATAAACTGGGACTGGCTGCTTCTAGCTATTCTCCCAGTGAGAGTGGAACCCTTGTTTATGTGGTCCGGTCACATACTTAGTTCATATACTCAGCACAGTGCTAGGTTCTGGGAAGTCAGCGATGAACAGATCAGAAGTAGGCTTTGTGTCTGGAGCAGCAAGGAGACAGCCAAAAGGACCAGTGACTGAACGAAAATGAGTAGAGCGTGGAGAAGGCTGGCGTCACTATGGGCTGGATAAGTGCGATGGAAGCGTGACTGGAAGAATCTGAGCAGGTTTCACAAAGACTGAGATCCTTCAGGACAATGCAGGAAGCCTGGGCCTCAACTGTGGCCCTGGAATCGTGGGTGATGTCTCCCTAGACTCTGCACCTGGGGCTGACCTTTCTTTGCCTGCAGGAATTCTGACTTTGAATAATGCAACGTATTTCTCCATTTCCTTTTTCCTTTATGAAGGCATTTGGCTTTTATCTTTGTTTTCTGAGACAGCCTTTTCATTTCACTAATAGATGTAGTGTCATCCTACGGCAAGCTGGTGGGGCTTTCATTTCATGAGGACCGTTTTCTTCTACCAGTTTTCATTTCCACCTGTGCTTTTCTGTGCAAATGATGAACTCTTCAACAATCGCCTAAAGTTGTCTGATTTTAGTACTGATAAGGCAGGAGCCGCTAAGCACAAATTAGAGCAGGCCACTCCATTTAGCAGGCTGTTTTTTTTTCTATATATTAATCACTAGTTTCTCATAAATGGTCAAGCACTCCCTGAAAAGAAATGTGTAAGGTTTTCATTTAGTGCTAATTACTCTATTTTCATCAAATTTTAACTGTTTCAAATTACGTTAATACGTGTTTAGAGACAAATTTCTCTTTTAACTGCAAACTGAAAGCATCATTGCATTGGTACAAGCGGTCTTTTCACATGTTACCTTTCAACATACACCAGCACACAATTTAAACAGCACTAGGTGACAAGTCACGTTACACATTTATATCATTAAAGCCTAAGTGAAAGATTTTCTATATTGCTATAATTCACAATCTACATAATTATTTGGGTAATTAGGAGATATCAAAAGTTATAATTAGCACCAAACAAAAGATGTTGCCAGAAAAGAACCCAAACCATATGAAAACATTGAACATAATGTCATGTTAACATACTAACACCTGTAAGCTAAGTTTTTTTTTTTTGGTAAGCCAAGTTTTATATGTACTGTTTTAAATGCAGTATCTGCAAACTGCTTTTAATTCTCATCTGGGAGGTACAAGGGTAAAGCGGTTGTTTACATAAACAAGCTAATTAGAATTTATTTTTCCTAAACTGTTTTTTATTGCTTACCTTTAATTAAAAAACAATAGAAAACTAAGTTGCTTCATAAATTTTTTTATTTGTAAAGATTAGAAATAGCCATAATTATAAAGCACAAAGTAAGTTATCTCCTTAAAAAGGCATTTGGAAACAAACATGTAAAGAATTCCATTTAATTTATGGATTGATATCTTGAAGGAAATTTGAAAATACAAAGAATTATTTTCTGTGGTTCACCTGACATTTTGGATATGGTTATTAAGTTTTAGACTTATACTTGTAATTTAATTACATTTGCTTAAAGAACTATATTATCTTTGAGTGGTTTATAGGAACATGAAATACTTGTGGATTCAATTTGATCTTCTTAGTGATCCACATCAATTATCCCATCTAAATGTCTTGGTAGTCATCTCAGTAATGGCCTTGTAGAGCACCTAGTTTCTGATCTAACTTCTACCCAAATGATTCACTCTGTTTCTTCTTGAGGAATTCATTATAAAACCCAGTACCATTTACAGAATATTTAGACAGAGGAAGAAGCTGTTCCCAACCGTTACTCAGTTCACCTTCCTTTGCAGGACACCGCAGTTCTACTTAAATATGATGAATTAAAACTTTATGAGAGGAAATATGACCTGGCATTAATTATTTCATAATTCTTTTGAGTCTGAACTTTGTTTGGAACATTAGTCTAAAATTTAATTAAACAAATTTTCAATTCTTTTTTTTTTTTTTTTTTTTTTTTTGGTTTTTCGAGACAGGGTTTCTCTGTGGTTTTGGAGCCTGTCCTGGAACTAGCTCTTGTAGACCAGGCTGGCCTCGAACTCACAGAGATCCGCCTGCCTCTGCCTCCCGAGTGCTGGGATTAAAGGCGTGCGCCACCACCGCCCGGCTCAATTCTTTTTATCGAGCTGTATATTTGTCTCCGCTTCCCCATCTATCCTCTCCCATGATCCCCACACTCTCCACTTACTTAGGAGATCTTGTCTTTTCCTACTTCCCATGTAGATTAGATCCATACATCTCTCTCTTAGGGTCCTCTTTGTTGTCTAGGTTCTCTGGGGTTGTGAACTGTAGGCTGGTTTCTCTTTGCTTTATGTCTAAAAGCCACTTACGAGTGAGTACATATTATATTTGTCTTTCTTTCTGGGTCTGGGTTACCTCAGTCAATATGATGTTTTGCCTGCAAATTTCAAGATGTCAAGTCACCCTCTGAGTTGGCTTCCAACAATATTTTTTTAGATACAGAAAATTTGATATTTTGCCTGACCACAGCCACCATTAGAACTCTCTTGGTGGCTTTCTGTGACCCCCTTGATATAGTCTCACCACCTCCACTTGGTCCCAGGAAAATGCACCACATCTTTCCTGTCTAATACTGTCGTATACCTCCCTCTGCCAAAGCCCTGGGGACGCACTGGTCCATAGCTGTGTGTTCCATCAGAGGCCTGCTGAAATTCACACACACACACACACACACACACACACACACACACACACGATGTGGTATATTTGTATACTGTGTGAATATGTATTGCTGTGATTGCTATAATAAAAAGCTTAAAGGCCAATAGCCAGGCAGGAGGTATAGGTGGAACTTTTGAGTAGAGAGAGAAAAACTGGAAAAAAGGATCTAGGCATGAGACACACGCACACACAGACATGGAGGAAGCAGGATGGGTAGTGTGTGACAGAATGTAGATGGATAGAAATGGGCTAATTTAAGTTATAGGAGCTAGTTAGAAACAAGCTTAAACTAAGGCCAAGCTTTCATAATTAAAAAAATTAATTTTAAATCTAAAGTGAAAGGAAACAATTTCTGTTTGTTTCTCTACCCATTCTTTTCCATTTTCAAGCAAATTAACATATTTCAAACTAATTACAGTACCATGTGCATTTCCTTGAAGTCAAAGAAAGAAATGTCTTTAATTACTCAATGATTTAAATATTTCTTTCCTTTTGTTAAATTCTGTCTCTACTTTCTGGACTCCAAGAGAAAGTACAATTCTATATATTTACTTATACACAAGATTTTGCTACTTAAATTCATAGAAATTTGAGTAAACATTGAAAGCATTGCTTTGAGAAATTCAGATATTAAGCAAGGGTCTAGAAAGACTATGGAATGTTAATGGAAATATAGATGAGTAAAAATTTAAAGTTAGCATATTATGAACATTTTCAATCTGTATTCTTTATGAATAATATACAAACAAGTATAAATGTTTTTATTTTCCTCCTTCAAAATGTATCATAATATCATTCTGTAAATTATGTGATGTAATGTTTTTATATATATTATAAAAAAACTGCTTGCAGGTTGGGCATGGTGATACAACCTCAGCTCTTGGGAGGCTGAAGCAGGATGACAATGGGTTCAAGGGCAACCTGGGTTGCATAAGGAGTCCCTATCTCAGAAGAGACCTGACCGAACCATTACTGACAAAAAACAATGTGCATATGATCTACTCCAGATTATTTTTTGATTGTTGAAAGAGAGATATATGACTCAAAAGGAAAAAGAAAGTTCTTCCTTATATATGTTTTATGGGCTGAGTGACTTTGTGTTTAACCAGTCAATACCCTCCCCACAAATAAGATTGTGACCTAATTCTGAAAATTCTCTGTACTTGCTTTAGAAAATCTAGCACTCTTGACAATGCTTGCTATCGTCTAATGTATATAGAAAGCATTATTGTGTGTATAACAATAATGCTTTTATATATCAGGCATTTTAATTGAAAAATCATTTAGTTAACTTTGTAATAAAAAATTTGAGCAATATGGAAAACTGTAAAAGTATAGTACTAAAACTTATCTTCAATGCTATTATTCCCAAACTATTATCATATAATTTGACCATTATCCTATTATCTTTATATTAATGTATGGAAATGGAGATAAGAGAGAGCATTGAAGTACATTTTTTAAAGAAAATACGATCATATTGAATACATGATTAAAAAAAACTTAGTTTTGTTTTAATTAACATCAGCAAATGAAGCTAAGGTAAAACAGAGGATGAATTGTGGAAACTTACTATTTCTTTAGTTCCACTGCAGTGCCTGTTTCCTGAAGTTTTCTTTAAAATTAAAGAAAAGAGAGAGGGCTGGAAAGATGGCTCGGTTGGCAAATATATATCCAGTGCTGTGAAAGCAAAAGCAAAGAGATAGGAGCATCCATGGGACTTTGTGGCCAGTCAGCCTAGCTGAATTGGAGAGTGCCAGGCCTAGAGGAATAGTCTATCTCATAAAACATGTGGAGAGCTGGCAAGATAGCTGAGTGGTTAAAAGTATTTGCCATGCAAGCCTGAGGAACCAAGTCTGTCTCTAAGATCCACAGTGAAAGAGAAGAACCAACATCCAATCTGTTCTCTGCACACACATGAATGTGTGTGCTCACACCCCCTCTTACACATATCACACACACACACACACACACACACACACTAATAAAAATAAAGAATAAAATGGAGAGTGATAGAGGGAGACATTTGAGGCTGACCTCTGAACCCATACACATGTGCACACACATGCATGAACACCACAAGGCACTCTTTACAGACACTGATCAACAAAACAATTATGCAAAATATTAAAAGGCAGAGTTAAAAAAACCCTATCTTCAAATGTTGGTGTTTACTTTGTGCAATGGGAACCCAGTTCCTTTTACTTCCTTTGACTTGACTAAACTCATTTTGGCGAAACCATGTCTGTCTAACACAGTGTTTCCCATACTTCTATTGTTTTAATATATTTGCATTTTAATCACATCATTCTTATTTGGTCAAACATTTTCTCTCTGTCCCTGGAAGTTTCTTATAGTTCAGAGTTAGTTGTTATCTTTGTCATATGCTTTGATTTATAATGTGCTTCCTTAAACTTGTTTGTCTTTCTCTGTCTCCCCTAATTTTATGTTTCTAGTTGGGTAGGTAAAATTAGTCTAGGATTTAATAAAACACACACACACATACACACACACACATATTGATGGAAAGATATTTTGGGATGGAAATGATGTACATTAGAAAACTGGGAAAAAAGAAATTAATCCAATTTGATTGGATCTTATCTAACAACTGATTTAACAGGGAAGACATTCCCAGAAGCAGAAGGAGGCCACCTTTCATGTTGTCTTTATATTCAAGACAGTATCAGTTCCTTCCAGAGATTCAGCCTGATCTGCAGATTTCAGACTTGCTTCTCCCCACAACTGTACGAGCCAAAAATTACTCATCTGTGTGTGTTGTGTGAGTGTGTGAACACATGTGTTCGGTTGAGCATGCATTTGTGAAGTTTTGTTCCAAATTTCACTTTGAGGAGTGTCTCTTGATTCTGTGAGGTACTTGTTCTTTTTTTTTTTTTTTCTCAATCTTATCACAGTTGGTGGCTATTTATTTCTCATGGCCTCCCCAGTAGAGGGGAAGATTCCATTTTCAGAGTTGGGAGGACACGCCTCCATTTGGTGCCTTTTTTGTTAGGAAATTTAGGTTCTGTTTTTATTCCCGATTTCTGAGTTTTATGAAGCATCCTACACCCTGAAAGTATTTGGGATACATGCCCTCTCCTCACATAGGGAATGGAGAATGGATCTGCCCACGCCAGAGGATGGGTAACAAAGATGCCTTTTTTCCATCAAAGGGATGTGATTTCACAGCTTCGTTGTTCATTTCCCAAACTTTACCTATTTCTTTTCTGCAGTGTTCCCCATTTCCTTTACTATTGTATAGGTCTCAGATTCCAAGACTCATCATTTGCCCCATGGTGGGAATGATAGTTAGAATCCAATGTCTCCCTGTGAAGCATTTCCCACACTGTTTCAGAATTTCACTGTTGTTTTCTCAGCTACTACTTTTTGAACTTCATGGATGGCCGGGCGGTGGTGGCGCATGCCTTTAATCCCAGCACTCTGGAGGCTGAGGCAGGCGGATCTCTGTGAGTTCGAGGCCAGCCTGGTCTAGTTCCAGGACAGGAACCAAAAGCTACGGAAAAACCCTGTCTCGAAAATCAAAAAAAAAAAAAAAAAGTGATACACCTGAACTTCATGGATGGCACTGTTTAGTTGCTGTTGTTGATTTTTTTTCTTATTTTGTTTCATGGCATTGGACGTTGGGAGAGAAAATGCTATGCAGCAACTTTATCCCATTGTTTTAGCTAAGAAATCCCCAAAGCCCTTTGTTAGCTAGGAAATATGTCCAGTCATTGTATGGAATGGAAAATTTGCAAACAGAAGATTAGGTAGGGCATATTATCGTGTGAACAAGTGCTTAATTACATTAGTGATGCAAATGTTTTTTGAGATTATACTTTTATAAACAAGATGATCTTGTAATGGAGGATTTGTGGTAACTGCAATGTAAAGGAGCCTCAAAGGAAAAATTAAGAAAGCTAAGTATGCAAACTATTTGTTTCCAGAGCTAGTATAGTGTGATAAAATGTGATGAATACCAAAGAGGGTGTGCAAAATCATAACACACTGCCTCTAACTATAACTGCCTCATCCTGTTCGTTTAAATGTCTAGATTACTTCTCATTTCTCATAACTGAACTGAAGAAATGTCTCAGACTGACACACTTCCGAACATTTTAAATCTCTAGCAATCAAAAACACACTTGGCAGAGAACTAATTTCACACCTCAGGCATTAAAAGCCAGAGTTTGTATTCATTGTTTATTTTACATAATGTAAAACAGCATGAAGCATGATATATTGCAGAATAGATGAATGGGGATTTTAGAATAGGGAATCATTTTGCATTTACACCTGGTAGATGACATTTTATATATTGGAAACTATCCTGCTATATCAAATATGGTGAATCTTTTCAATAAATTGAATTCTTGTCAGGGTATATTAGATAATGAAATATCTATATTGTTTGATTTTATTTCTTTATACCATAAACATGGTTTTATGAGTTATTGTGATATCAATGCTGATGCCTAATAATTCAGGTTAAGTTTTAAGTATGGAATATGTAAAAGTTAAAGATTATCATAAAATGTAGTCTAATAAAATTAAGTTTGTTGACTAATAAAGCGTTGTCCCTATTAAAAACAAGCCTTTGGCAATGTAATAATTCCTTTGTTGTAAAACTTTTCAAGTTTTGAAGAGTATATTTATAACTGATAGTTCAATTTCTGGATATATGTGTGTGTATATCTGTATATATGTGTATATATATATCCATTTTTTTATTATTGTTGTAGCTATAATATATTGTGTAGCTTTGTCCAAAGCTGTAATTTGTGTGGTAAAGAAAGCTGATTATCCCTCTCTTAGCAGTCTTCAGCTGCCAATAACTCCTCAGCTAAGGATTACACTCTGTGAACTTTCCCTTCTATGCTGGAATTTGGCATGGCTTCGTCTTGCAAGGACTGTGCAGATTTAGTCACAGCTGTTGTGAGTTTATGCGAGCAGCATGTTTGCCATGACCAGATAGTACTGTCTCACCTAAGTCCTCTACCTCTGGCTTTTACAACCTTTCTTCCCTCTCTTTGGTGATGATTCCTGAGCCTTGGTGGAAAGGAGTGTGATATAAAGGTCTCATTTAGGACTGAGCACCCCAGAATCTCTTATTCTCTGAACATGGATGAATTGTAAATCTCTGAATTAATCACTGTCTACAGCAGGAAGAAGCTTCTTTAGTGAAGAGTGAACATTGCACTAGTCTATAGGCATAAAGGTAACTGTTTAGGGTGGGGCTTCTTAATTTGCCCATTTAACTAACTAGTATTATTACCAACTGTTTAGGATAATGTGGAAATGCGGGTTAGCAATTAGTCAGCTATTACAATGGAACTTGTAGTCATATTAGGTATGTTTGCAAGGTCAAACAGATGTATTTTAATAGACAGGTCATCTTCAAAAACTTCAGAGGTCTACAGAATATGGCATTTAAAATGTTTTAATAATTTAGTTTCCTTTTTTTTGTGACAGTGAAACATGTCTATTCCTGGCATCACCAACTACTTCAGAGAAGACAATGGGCTTCACATAGATTTTACTTTCTTTGTTGCAAAAGTAAGCCACTGGGCAAGAAAGTGCTCTTGCCTCAATTGCTGACAGTATACTATCCTAATTGGACAAGCAGGATACAAAAGAGAGTGACTACAAAACCTTGACAATACAAGGCAGGACAGTCCTTCAAATTCCTGCTTCATAGAAAAGTCTGTCGAATACTCTAGGCCTGTAGGCTGAAGATGGTTGCACCAACATTGCAGAGGAATTTTGGGTTACTGTCCAGGAAGCCAGTTGTTTTTGTCATTTTTCACATAATTTAGGAATTGCTTACTCTCACTTCCTGTTTACTCAGTTAATGTTATTTCCTTCTCAGGTCTCTGAGAAAGTTGAAGACTAGATAGTTATAGTTAGAATGTACCTTGTTTAAGTGATTTAAAAAAGAAATTCACTAAAGAAATATAAAGTATATAAGGTTGAGAGACAAAAATATTGAATTGGTACCACTAGTTAGAATACAAAATTAAGTACAACACTTTGGACTCACCAAGATAGGCTAGATAATGGATTATTTTCTCTGAATTTGTCAAATGCGAATGGTCTAGACATTGTTGATGTTTTTACTGCCTGTGTATATTGTATGTAGCTATTGTACTTATTGTATGTAGTTTTTAACTTAGTTATAGCATTCTTTTTTTATTTCAGCCATAAAAAGAAATTTAGTAGCATTTTGTTTATGTTTTATTAATTTTTTTAAAAAAATATTATTTATTTATTTATTATGTATACAATATTCTGTCTGTGTGTTTGTCTGCAGGCCAGAAGAGGGCACTAGACCTCATTACAGATGGTTGTGAGCCACCATGTGGTTGCCGGGAACTGAACTCAGGACCTTTGGAAGAACAGGCAATGCTCTTAACCACTGAGCCATCTCTCCAGCCCTTGTTTATGTTTTAACAAATAAAGCTTGCCTAAAGATCAGAGTGCAGAGCTAAGCCACTAGAGGCCAGGGATTGGTCACACACACCCTTAATCCTGGGACATTGGAGACAGATTCAGAGGGAACTTTGTTAGTTCAAGGCCACCCTGGGCTACACAAAACTGAATCTGTCTAAAAGAGAAACAGAACTCACAGAGAGGTAATCCCAGCTCTTGGGATCACACACCTATAAGCGCCGTACTAGGGAGGTGGAGACAGGAATAATATGGCTGGGTGGAGAGAGGAGATAAGAATGAAGAAGTTAGGAACTCAGTGCAGTCTGAGGTTTGGTGGAGACAGTTGCAGTCTTAGCTTGAAGTCTGAGGAGATATTCTGAGGGCAGGATCACTTTTTCGACTCCCTAGTGGTTCACTGCATTGCTTCTCTGATCTTTAGCATCAACCCCTATATCTGACTCTGAGTTTTTATTATTAACATCAATTAAAATTCACGCAACAGACTAGTAGTTAAGCTCTCCCTTAGGACCCTGACCTTGTCCCAGTTAACAGTATTAGTCACAAATTCTGTCTTGTAGAGTGGGCTTTAAATACAACCAGAAAGAAGTTGGTTACTCCCTGTAACATTTTTTTTTTGCCATTATTGGGCTTATCTTAGCAGGCTAGTCATAATTGTAGCTCACAGAGTTCATACATGGGTAAGACTGTTATGTTTCTCACCCTGAAGAATTCATAGAACCTTCTGGCACTATTAAACTAGCCAGTGTCTTGCTTAGATGTTATAGGCTATCAAATAAACAAATAAACTAACTCCAGTGCCACATGAGGGTTTTTTTCTCTATGACTTGTGAGTTAGTGGGGTCTGATAGGGTAAGTCCCTATTGCTAAAATAGAATATACTTGACTTATAAGACACAAAGAAATCAAACTGGTGCCGAGCTGGAGGCTTCATTCCTTTTACTTTCTTAAGGTCAGAAATAAGTTGTATGTGTCTTTTTATGTCATCACAATCTCATAAATTTTAGGATGCTTGATACTCTAGTCTATTGCAGTTATTCTTGTTATCCCCTCCATGGTTGGAGAGCAATTTTAGTTGGTTCATGAGGCTTCTGTATCTGTTTTGAGTGATCCTTGATGAATTTTGCATCTTTGCCTTGACAAAAAGTTCCAGAATCATATAATCATATTGTTCATTTTCTGCTTTGTTCCTTGATGTCTCTATTTCTCAAAATATTCTGTTTTTTTTTCTGAAGAAAACTGAGTTGAAATGGCATTAGCTATCTATTTATATGCAGTTTTCAATGTGCAAATCATGCATTTGACAAAATATAAATTTTTAAGCTGAATATTCAACACAATATAATTTCAACTCAAATTCAAGAATGTATAAACTATACTTGACTCTTTTATCTTATATTTGGTTTTCTTTATATTCCTGGAAATATTTTGGTTCTCACAAATACATGTATGGCTAATTATTCTGCTTTATTTCACAATTCAATTAGAGTAACAATACCAGCAATGCTTCCAGAAGAGTAACTGCTGAGGATAATTGAGTATTTTGTTTTACTTGTAGCTCCTTTTGTATATTTGCAGCTCTTAGTGTATAGTATATTAGGCAGGTGGAACTAAATGTCTTGTGTTCTCAGACTTCTTGGCACAATGCTGCTGTGATGCTAAATTGTATCCTTTTGTTTATCATTTTTAACATTTAATTCTTCATTGCTGTTGTTATTATTATTATTGGTGTGCCACAGTGCAGTTGTGAAGGTGAGATGAAACTTTCAGGACCTGATTGTCTCATCTAGTTATGGCAGTAATCTTAGAGTAATCAATCTCAGACCACTGCACTTACACAGCAAGAGCTGTTACAAACTGAATCAGTTCTGTGGTGCTGCCTATTCTTTTCTAAGGGTCACTTTTGAAATCTTTTTCTTGTAATTATTTACTATTTCTATAGACTCAGCATTACATACACAAAGCAAGATATATTTGGAAACGTTTTACCTAGTGTTGTCTCCTGCTGCTTTTTCTTCTCCTGTTGATATACTTGGCCTTTTTTTTGCTTTAATGTCTTGTTTTCCTTTCATTTCATAAGCATTTTATGCAGATATATGTTTTCATTTTTGTTATAATACATATGTTGACATGCACATTTCTTTCTTTAACTTATTTTATTCTTTGTTAGCTTGGGTATTATTCCACACTAGTATCTAGATTATTAACATGTAATTAATATTTTTATTAGTATTATGTTGTTAATTGAGGCAATTTATTTTAGTTTATTCAATTAATTCCATATTAGTGAAGATTTGGTTGCTTTCATCCTACAAATATCACGAATAGTTCTGTAAGATATCACATTGTGGGCTGAGGAGATAGCTCAGCCATTAAGAGCTATGCTCACAAGTGAAACTCAAGAAATAGTTTTATGCTCATTTTTCTTTGTACATTCACTAATTTTTGTAATAGATTCTTAGAAGTGGGTTTTGTGAATAAACAATAAAATTGCTTTTCTAGATACTGACAAATATTTATAAGGATTTTATATTTTGTCTCCTGTTCCCCATTCCTGAGGTCTAGCCAGTAGTACATGCTATCAGAGTTTCCAGTTTTTGTTCTTATTAAGGTGAGAAATATTTAAATTTAAATTTATGTTCTATTTTACCAACAAATCAACCAACTAGCAACCAAAACCACATTAGCAGGTTTTGTGATGGGTCAGTAGGTAAAGGAACTTACACTAAGCTTGTTTATCTTGGGACACATGAGGTAGAATGGAAAAAATGAACTGACTGTTACAAGTTGTACTTTGATACCTGCTTGCATGCTGTTGGCATACATGCACAAAAAAATCAACAAATAAAATGTAATAAAACCTTAAAACAATAAAAAATCTAGTTTGTCAATTTAAAATCTAAAATGATAAAATACATATATCACACAATTCAGTAAGCTCAGACTCATGTGTACCACCATTCTACCTGAGAGCCTGAGCATTCACATCATTTTTTTCTTGCTAGCTCTTGACTTTGTAAGCCTCCACTTATTTAATAAGAATGGCTTGATTGTTTGATCCCACAAAATATCTTGGATATCCTAACATTTTCTATAATCAGCCTCTTTCTCCCAGGATGTTTTTGCATAGAGAATAATATTTAGAAGCCAAGATTTAGGTGTTGGTTGTTGTTATTGCTCCTGGAGCTTGTTAGATACTGGGTATGTGTATTGGTCAGGGTTTTGTAGAGTAACAGGGTTTATAGAAGGAACTTATCTCTATATATCAAAAGGAGATTTATTAGAATGACTTATGGGCTGTGGTCCAGCTCATCCAACAATGGCTGGCTTTTGGTGTGGGAGAATTGTCTATATTCTGCCAATCATGTTATAAATAAATGCTGATTGGCCAGGCAGGAAATATAGGTAGGAAAACCAGACAGGAAGCAGAAATGATGTAAGGAGAACAGGAGAATTCTGGGAAGGAGTAAGTTGATTCCTCCCTCTCCTGCCTATTTCACCGAAGCAGCAGGATGTGATCTGCCCCATTGAAAAAAGGTACTGAGCCACATGGCTAACATAGATCAGAAAAATGGGTTACTCAAGATGTGAGAGTTAGCTAGTGAGAGGCTAGAGCTAATGGGCCAATCAGCTTATAATTTATGGAGACCTATGAGTGATTTTCTTTGGGGCTAAACAGCTGGGGTACCAGGTGGGACAGAAACCAACAACAAGCAAGCCCCTCCATGTTACAGGCTTTGAATGGCAAAACCAAGAATTCGGAAATTGTTCATTTCACAAGGTTGGATGTCTCAGCTAGAAATCTCAGTATATGCCTGAATCCTGAAAAAGTGGCCCTCTAATGGCAGTGAAGGAATGGACTTACTTGTGAGGACAAGAGTAAGGAAAGAGGGAGAGAGAGAGAGAGAGAGAGAGAGAGAGAGAGAGAGAGAGAGAGAGAGAGAGAAATTCGTTCTTCCATGTCACTAATGTAGGCTGCCAGAAGAAGGTGTCATCCAGATTAAAGATAGATCTTCCCACCTCAAAAATACAGATTAGAAATGGGTCTTCCCACTTCTAATGATTTAATTAAGTAAAGTCCCTTACTGGTATACCCAGTAGTTTGGGTTTTAGTTAATTCCTAATGTCGTCAAGTTAACAGCCAAGACGAGCTATAAAACTTGTGTTGCAAAAACAAAAATTCACTTAAATTGATTTCAATTTATCAAAGAATAATGTTTTTATGAATATAATTTTTCTCTGAGGTGCAAATTTAGCTGTATATTTAATAGTTTTACTTGTTAAATCGGACAGTTTGCTATCTCTGATAACTCTACGTCTAGGCTGTCTTAGAAAGAGTTAGCACATATGTAAGCACATGATTTATTATCTATATATCTTCCTCTCTGTCTAAAATATTATCAACTAATCCTTATATTTTCTTACAGTCATCTCCCTAACATTTATTGTAGCCTCTTTTCTTTATCTACCATCTCTTTTTCCACAACTGAGAAAATCTCCCTATATATAAAATATTAAAATATTGGTCCAATTCTAAGATGCACTTAGTTTCACAATGGGTAAATCATATTCTGGTAAAAAAAACTTTTCTATCTAGACTGTAGAACTAGTGTAAAGTCTTTTTTGTCTTTGGTCATATAATTCTCTTTGAAAATATTTTGGATTTCATTAATTGATTATATTTTTCTCACCCCATTCAAGGTACTTATGGCATTAATTCATAGCAGAATTATAGGCTAATATTTGTGTTCTCTTTTGGATTCCATCTTTCCTACACCAACATATTTGACTGGTCTTGTATATTAGCTTACTTCAGAGCATTATGTGTTCTAAGAGTTCATACAACCCAAAAAAGAACAGTCATGGAGACCTCTGTAGTACTGGGCCTAAGCTAGGGACCTCTGCTGGAGCAGGCACAAATCAGTGACCTCTGTAAGAGGGGGTACGAGGGAGTGACTATCAAGGGGAAATAGCCTGAGCCAGAGACCTCTACTGAAGCAGGCCAGATCAAGTGACCCCCACTGGAGCAGATATGAGGGAGTGACCACCAAGGGAGCAAGCCCAACCCAGAGAGCTCTGTGAAAGAAGGACAAAGCCAGGGGCACAAACTGAGAGAACTCTGGAAATGGAAAATATGGACACGTGATCAGGAATCACAGTAGCAAGCATAAACAGCATAATACAAGAGATGGAAGAGAGAATCTCAAGTACTGAAGATAGAATAGAGGAAATATACTCATTGGTCAAAGAAAACATCAAACTTAGCAAAAGTTTAACACAAAATATCACATGGCCTTCATGTGATCTTCACATGGTTTTCACACGGCCTTCACATGACCATCACATAGCTCTCACATAATCTTCGCATGGCCTTCTCATGGTCTTCACATGGCTTTCACATGGTCTTCACATGGATTTCATATGGTCTTCATATGCCCTTAACGTGATCTTCACACGACCTTCACATGGTGTTCACATGCCCTTAACTTGGCTTTCATGTAATCTTTACATTGTCTTCACAAGGCCTTCATATGGTCTTCACATGCATGGCTTTCACTTGATCTTCACATGGCCTTCACAGGGTATTCACATATCTTCATTTGGCCTTCCCATGATTCTCACATGGCCCTCACATGGCTGTCACATGATCTTCACAACTAAAATCAATCAAAAGAGACAAAGAAGGACGTTTCATATTAGGCACACGGAGAATCCATCAAGATGAAGTCTCAATCCTGAACATCTATGCCCCAAATACAAGGGCACCCTCATATGTAAAAGAAACATTACTAAAACTGAAATTACACATTAAACACCACACACTAATAATTCAACAGCTCACTCTCACCACTGTACAGGTATATCAGACAGAAAATGAACAGAGAAATAAGGGAACTAACAGATGTCATGACTTAACAGACATCTATAGAACATTCCATCCAAACATAAAAGAATATACCTCCTTCTCAGCACCTCATGGAACCTTCTCAAAAATTGACCACATACTAGGTAACAAAGCAAATCTCAACAGATTAAAAAAAATGGAATAAACATATGTATCTTACAGGATCACCATGTCTTAAAATTAGAACTCAATGGTAACACTAATTCCAGAAAACCCACAAACACGTGGAAATTAAACAGTACACACCTGAGTCACCAGTGGATTAAGAGGTGAGGAAGCTTTATGGGACCAAACTAGGCCCCCTGAATGTGATTGACAGTTATGTGACTTGGCCTATTGGGGGGAGGCAGTGGCACCAGGACCTATTCCAGGTACATGAAGTGGCTTTTTGGAGCCATTTCCATAGGAAAATACCTTGCTCAGCCTTGATATGAGTGAGAAGGGCTTGGTCCTAGAACTTGTTGACTCCTTGAGAAAGGCCTTATCCCCTCTGAGCACTGGATGGTGCTAGGAAGGGAGGAAGGGGGAGGAAGGGGTAGGGGAGGGAGAGGGAAGTAAGATTTGTATAGAAAATGAAAAGTAATTTTTTTTTAAAAAAACACACTTGAAAGAAAAGAAAAGAAAATGACAAGTAGCTAAATGATAAGATCTGATAACATAAGAAAAGACTATCTTGTCAACAGTGATTTGGAAAGAAGCTAAAATGTATGTCCTCAGAATGTTACTCTTACAATAGTGCACCGAGTGACTGTGGAAGAGTGGACCGGGAAGGTGATGATAATGATCCTGGAGAGAAGTCAGTGTTGGCAACGATATTTGGGAGGCAAGATTGATAGTCCTTAGGGACATATTGACTATTGTGTGAAAGGAAGTAGGTACCTTCAACACTGTTCTATGGGGCTGGAGAGATGGCTCAGAGGTTAAGAGCATTGCCTGCTATTCCAAAGGTCCTGAGTTCAATTCCCAGCAACCACATGGTGGCTCACAACCATCTACGATGAGGTCAGGTGCCCTCTTCTGGCCTGAAGGCATACACACAGACAGAATATTGTATACTAAATAAATAAATATTAAAAAAGACTGTTCTATTAATTCTTGTTCTAAACAATTGGAAGGGTGGTGCCCTTCACAGAGAAAACTGACTGAAGACTCAGCTTTCAACATTATGGAGTTTTACTGCTTCTGAGATCTCACAAAAATGAGGATTGATGGTTGTGTGTGTTCACCATTACCTATGCTTTTATGTGATGATGTTAATTCTTGGTTATTCATGTGCGTAGGAAACAGATCACCCAAAGTTTTCTTTAAGGAATCAAATGCTTAATAAAAGACATTGGGTATCTCCAAGGCTGAAGTGCAGTTATATGCATTATTTATTTTCTATGCATATACGTTAGGGGAATTTTGTTAAGGTGTGTTGCTGTTGTTTATGCTGCATTTGTTTAACTTTGTGAAGTTGTGATTCTTTGCCTGTTTGAAACAATTCATGGTTTAATAAAGAGCTGAATGGCCAGTAGCAAGGCAGGAACAAGGATAGGTGGGGCTGGCAGGCAGAGAGGATAAGTAGGAGAACTGAGAAAGAAAAGGAGCAAGAGAACAAGAAAAGGTGGACATCAGCTTCCAGCCACCCAGCCACACAGCAAGCCATGGAGAAAGAAGAAAGGTATACAGAAGTAAGACAAAGTTAAAAGCCCAGAGGCAAAAGGTAGATGGGTTAATTTAAGAAAAGCTGGGAAGAAACAAGGCAAGTTAAGGCTGACATTTATAGCTAAGAATAAGCCTCCAAGTGTTCATTTGGCGGCTGGGTGGCACATCCCCAAAAGAGTAAAGAGTAAAATATCAAACTACACATAAATGCAGGAGGAACAATTTCAAGGACCAAATCCAAATCCTATGTTGATGAGGTCTGATGAGGAAACGGTGGCAGATTAGCACATGTTAGATTTGTCAGATGCTCCCTTAGCACCAATACCCAACTCTGCTACAACCTCAGCCTTTTGTTATTTGTATTTTCCCTGACACTGCATTCACAATTCACCTTTGGGTCTGCAGATAGTGTGAGAGTCTGGTGTGCTGTATTGTCTGCCGGAAATTATGGCTGTCTCTAGGTCCCAGAATGATTGGATGTCTGAGTGTCTAACATTCTCATCTTTTTACCAAGGGAAGAACTTATTGCCTTTTCACCATGACAATAACCTCTGTGTCCATCCCTCCTCACACAAAGTGAAAGATAAGACACAGAAGTGGTAACATATGTGGCTGCTGGCGGAGGTTTCCATCCTGCTCAGTCCCGCAATAAACACACAGGAATTATATGATTTGCAATACCGTTTGGCCAATAGCTTAAGCATATTTCTGGCTAACTCTTACATCTTAAATTAACCCATTTCTATTATTTTATATTTTACCATGAAGCTCATGGCCTTCCAGGAAGGTTCCAGCTGGTGGTTTTCATCTTTCTCCTCTGGCTGCTACATGGCATCTCACTGACACCGCCTACTCTCTCCTCTTCTATCTGCTTGGAATCCCTGCCTTGCCCTATTCTGCTAAGCCACTGGCCGAAACAGGTTTATTCATTAACCAATTAAAAAAACACATAGATAGAAGGGCTTTCCACACCACGTGCCACATAGGCCATATTCATCATTGTGTACTTAGCACCTAATACAGTGGGGATACCTAAGAAAGACACAGTTGGTTTTCAGTTGGGTTTTGATTTAATGAATTAGAGGGACTCAGGTAAAATTTTCTTTGTTTTGGTCATATATATTTAATTGGTGGATTATTACATATATTTCAAATTTAATTTTTAAAGTAAACCTCATTGTGAAATTTTCTAATTGCCGTGATGATATTATCCTTAAAATCACATGCATTTTTCTTTCAGAACAGCCACAATGGCCTTAGAGTACTTTTTTGGGATGTAGGACACATTTCAGTGCTAGAAATGCTTTATTTTATTTAAAAGGCATGTTTTTCCTATTTCTGCTTTCCTACCTGTGCCTTCTAATGCTAAACAAATAAATAATATTTGACATTTCCTGATGTTCCGTGATGCTTTTTGTCCTAGGACTTATTTCACATTCCATCAGTCCCGTTCAAGTTGATGGAGTGCAATCATTTGGCATTTCTCTGCTTTCTTCCTTTTTAATGTTTTAGACCTTTTCAGGTTTATCTTTCCTTTACCAAATTGGAAAAAAAATATATTGCAAAGACTTTGCATTGTTTTCATAGGCCGAAAACAAAGAGTCTGGCTGCTTAATGATGGTGATGATATCAATGAGAAATAATTTCTTATCAGATTATTTCTTTTCCAGATATACATATTAGACTGTCTGATTTACATATTTCCATTTCACCTCCCACGTTTTTGTGTGAGAGGTGCCTCTGGTTGGCTTTCTCACAGACACACCACTGAACTACACCCCCAGCCAGCACCTGCTGGAAACAACAAGTAGTTTTAGAAGACACAGGACAGCTGTGATGCTCACGAATTTCTCATTTAATGTAAAATTTCATGGTGGCTGTCAGAATGGCTAAAATAAAAAACACCAATGATAGTCTTTGCTGGAGAGGTTGTGGAGAAAGGGGTACACTCATCCATTGCTGGTGGGAATGCAAACTTGTGCAACCACT
>NC_022035.1:7211870-7226747 GCF_000317375.1 Microtus ochrogaster | reverse complement strand
TTGGATGCTCACCTTACTAGACCTGGATGGAGGTGGGTGGTCCTTGGACTTCCCACAGGGCAGGGAACCCTGATTGTACTTTGGGCTGAGGAGGGAGGGGGACTTGATTGAGGGAGGGGGAGGGGAATGGGAGGCGGTGGCGGGGAAGAGACGGAAATCTTTAATAAATAAATAAATTAAAAAAAAATTTCATGGTGGCTTTTAATGTCTCTACCACATAGAAAGCCATTTGTATTAGATCATTCTTCCTTTTCCTTGAGGTACAGTCTTACTTGTAGCCCTAGCTGGCTGAGAACTTGGTGTTTAGACAAGGCTGTTCTTGAATTCTCAGATATCTACATGGCTCTGCCTCAGTATTGGGACTAAAGGCCATACTAAAGAAAGGCTTGATCTATTTTCTTCATAGTTTCAACTAACATTGGCACAAAGGGGTATGGGGGCAGCTTTGGGAAGTAGAACTGTGGCAATACCCATCACTCTAGAAGGCTGCCATGGTTAGAGACAGTGATAGACAGGGGCAGAGATGCCAATAGCTTCCAGCTGATTGTCCTTTCCTTCAATGTGGAAGGATGACTTCTTTAATAAGTTTGTGAGCCATAAACTCGTGGGCTCAGCTTCCCATTGGAACCCTGATTGATTCAATTCTTTACACCAAAATATATTTTGTACTTGTCCTTTGTTACCTGTCCTTTTCCACTAATTACCATTTATTTTTCAAACTTAAGATGTCTCTCTTAAGAAAAAGAAAAAAGATGTCTCTCTTGACCTACATGTTTGGTTTCTATTATTAACAAGGACTCTAATTTTTCTAGGATTATTCAGTGTTCCCATTCTAGTTCATTCTAAGTATAAACCAATTTGTAATCAGACCATAACTAATAATTTTAAAGTCCACTGTGCTAAACACCTTAAACAAAGCCAACTAAGATGAGCAATGGGCTAGGTAATAGATGATATCATTAGAATTATATAAAACATATTTTTTGTGTTATACACTCTTTTGCTTGCTTGTTTTTTTTTTTGGTTTTTTTTTTGAGGCTCTAAGGATCAAACTCAGGTATCTTATTCTGCTAGGTGATCACTTTGCCTCTGAACAACATCCCTCCAGCATCTTTCTGTATACTTCTTGTTAGAGTTATAAGTAATCAACTCACCTGAATGATGAATTATATTTGAGTAGTCAAGGTGTATAATTTGAATTTTGGTTTTTAAGATCATAAACTGCGGTATAACTTTTTATTGCATTTACTTGTAAAAGAAGACAAAATATATATCGTCTACCCAAGAGTGGGAAAATAAAATTCTGTCAGATTAAAAATTTTTATCTATTCGGTATATGGAAATCTAGAGTTATTGGCAAACTAATAACTACTACACGTATTTGTTGTCCTGAACTAGTTTTAAAACTTAAGTCTTGGGCTGAGGATTAACTCAGTAGAGTGCTTGTCTAGCATGACAAAAAGCCTTAGGTTTCATCCCCAGCACAGCATAATCTGGAAGTGGGGATCTACCTAAAATCCCCAGCATTTGAGAACTGGAGGAAGGATTATCAGATGTTCAAGGTCATTTTCAATTATATAGAGAGTTTGATGCTAGCCTGGGACATATGAGTCCATGTAGCTCTAACATTCTTATTCCCATCAGGGTTTTAGAGATTAGAAACGTAGGCACTGAAAGGAAATATAAGTGATTCACAATTCAGAGGAAAGAAACAGTAGCAGGTCCTTGACGAAGGCTGTAGACAGAAGTACTTACACTGGGAACAACTCGACGGTTGTCTCTTTGCTCCCTGTCCATCATAATGTGATGAGAGGAAGGACTCTGCTGTTAAAGGTCAGGAGGCAAACGTCAGCCATAGGACTTACTGTCTGAACTTTAGCAGGACACTTAAACTCATTCAAACATGCTTTATTAATTTTAAAGGTAAAATAACAGTTACACATACCCCAGGATAGTTGTTGGTACTTGCAAAGAATTTTGAGTTAGTAGTCTGTCTTTCTATATAAAGCTTTTACATAGTGCAATTATTAATAGAAAAATTTAACAAGACCATTTGGATGCACCAACCACCATTTCTAAGTAGAGTAAATAATGTTTAATTTAGGAATTTAAAATAGTTTGGGTAATCCAAAATAGGAAAAACATGTATAAACAATAACATGAAATACTTACACTTATAAGTAAAATATTATCACATATTTTGCGTATCTGATGATGGACAATTACTGAATAAATTTTGTAGATATTCTTCATGGGATCTGTGTCACCAATAAAATGTTTATGAAGAGCTTATGTAACATGGACATGTTTAAATATTAGTGAGAAAGTAAGACACAAAATATTAGATAAAATATTAAAAGTGTGAAATTTGTAGGATGCACTTTAAAATATCAATGTTATTGATCTTTCCCGAGTCTCCGATTAAAGCCTACCTCACCCCATTTTCTACTTTCCCCCTAAATTCGCTCATATCCCACTAGTCTTTTCTCTAGTGCCACACCCCACCCAGTGTCCCTTTTCATTTTCCTGGTTCTTATGGTAACTCCATGTTATATATTCATACCTGAAGATTTCAAATCCAGTGATGAGAGATATGTGGCATTTGTCTTTCTAGTCTGTGCTATGTCACATAAGGGAGGAGTCCCCTAATTAGTTATCCAATACCAACTGGTCAGCCCTGAATTCATGTATATGCAGGCAGCAGCGAATGTTTTATTTATTGCTCAGCAGGTTGTATTTATACATTTATGCATATACATGTTAACAATAACAAAAAAGAGAGGGCCAGGAATTTGAACAGTGCAGGGGTTGAGGGTATGGGAGGAGCTGGAATTGATACAATTATATTTAAATAAAAAAGTCAATGCTACCAAAACAAGTGATTTTACTACTTTATTTTCATGTGTCTTCTAAATTTTCATCTACTTTTAAGACACATTGAAGAAATTGCTAACTGCTATTGAGAATACCGGTCTGCTGTTTATTCTTGAGCGTGAATCCCACAATAAAAGGACATGGAAATGAGTAATTCACATTTTATTTCAATGGGAAAACTCAAGGGGTACATAGCAAACTTCTGTTCAACAATTGTTGGCATAGACCCTCCTCCTCCTCCTTCCCCTCCCCCACAATCATCGCTAGGTGTAAAGGTGTTGGCACACACACAGCATTTCATTTTCTGCAGAAGACCGCATGCAATATTTATATATTATATATCATTACTTTTAAATCAGCTTATGACGAAGGGAGCCAGAATTCTTCTACAGGGCCACTTCTTTCTGTTTTAAGAGGCACCCTTTCACTCGAGTATAGTAATGGCCATAGTACTTTAGCAAATAGCTATAAAACATGAAAACGTCCTCCTTTCTTGTATTAATCCATCAGGAAGCTTTCGGGGATTCTTCTTGTCTAAAATATTCATAGGCAGCAAAATGTCCTGAATGCCCTACAGAATTTGTGCAGAGCCAGGCGGATGATTGATAGTGAAGTTCTGTTCTGAGTCACTCACAGTATGTAATTCTATTTGTCTTGCCAAATACAGGCGGGCAGGCAACTCATAAAAGGTAAAGGTAGCAGACACCGTATTTTCTTGCATTTAAAAAGGAACTTGCTGTCTCCACTTCACTGAACTCCATTGAACATAACAAAATTTTATTAAATAAAATAAAAGGAGGGGAGCTATTCTCTGTGAAGGGGTATAATGTTTTATCAGGCAGATGCCATTTATGATAATGTGCATTTCTCCTTGGCGCATGTCTGTGTGAGCATCTCCTAAGCCAATAGTATACAAATGTTTTCTAATGAGAGAGAATCTAGCCTGGGTGCTTAAGAGAGGAGAGACATAGTAGACAGTCAAAATATACCTTAATTAACAGAAGTCCATTTTTATTTTCTAATACATTGACATTAGTATCTTAAAGACTTTATTTGGTTTTCTGTTAAAGTGAGGGTAAAGCTGGCACTCTTCAGTTTTCTCTCAAAGGAAGGCAATGTGAAAGATGGACAGTTGTTGATATAGCAGCCAGCTGGACTTAGCACTTTGAACTCCCTGATTTCCCGAGGGCATGATTCTGCTCTGTGCACTTGTGTACAAGTCCCTGAGTGCTGGCTGAGTCAGGAACTTGGAATTGAGTGTGGAGGATTTGCTTGTTGTTTATATGCTTCAGTATGTAAAATGTAACTGTCAATGGCAGAGATTATGCTGCTGTATGTCTAGGAGGAATTTCAGTGGACAGGTGAGAGAGAATAATTGTAACAGTTATAGTTACCTTTACATAGTGAAAGTGTCCCAGAAATACCTAAATCTAGCACCATTGTGAGGAAATGGGCACAGTGCTCATGCTTGAGCAGTTGGAGCCTGTGCCCAATGAGAAGATAGTTGAATGAATAGTTTATCATGTATTTTAATTTGGTAAGTTATAATCAGTTAAGGACCAGGGATCATATTTCAATATTCTGGCTCCTTCTGTTAGAAGTATTGGTGATTGAACTCAAGGCCTTAAGTGTGCTAGAGCATCATTCTCTCTTGGAGAGAGATGCACCTTCTTATTTACTTTTATTATGAGATGCAATTTTTCTAAGTCACCCAGACTGGCTTTGATCTCTGTAGGCCAGACAAGTGATGTTCCTGTCACAGTCTTCTAAGTTATTGGGACTACAGATGTGAAAACCATATTTAGCTATTATCCAATTTATAATCACTTATATTGCTTTGCACATAGGAATCTAATTAATGTCACATTAGAGTAAACCCCAGGAAAGTCTATGATGGCAGGAAAGAGTCATTAGGCAGAGATTCTTGAACCATGGTAGTTGAGTGTCACTTTGACCAGGTAGCTGTATGCTTTTCCTGGGTTCTTTTCTTACAATATTTTCATGATTTATCATATTTCCTAAGTGACATTATTTATATAATAAAATTTTGTAACCTTCCAAATTGTGAGACAGTCAATAAATTTCCCTAGAAATGTGCCCACTAAGCAAAAGAAAAACTTTCTGATCCAGGTTACCAAAGATGTATACACAGGTTCAACATATCAGCCAACATTTTCATGTTGATTGTAATTTGTTGAGAAAACATATAATGTTTCAGCTGAGGTTCTAAAACGTTGTTTGCCAAGTGACACAAAAGCAAAATGGAATTTGTGGTGTTCTAGTCTCTTAGTTAAGAAAATAGAAGCAAATAGCAGAACAAGAGTGAATTGGGATGCTATAAACATTGTCCTGCTCTCTTAACTTTGAATTACTTAGAAGCCACACTAGTAAACTAAATGCAAAACTTTTAGAATACATTATAGAAGTCTACATTTTTGTTATTTTCGAATAGATTTATGGTTATGCCTGATAGATATGTGAAAGTTTTTGGGCATAGTGACTTTGAACTGAGGTCCAATAATGATCTGGAACCAACGATACATGCGGAGGACTAGAGAGACAAACTACTCCCAAGAAGAGCAACAGCAAAGCCTTTGAGGAGGGACAGAATTTCCTGAGGAACAGCAAAAAGCAGAAGCAGCTAAGCCCAGTGAGCAAGCTGGAAGGCAGTGTGAAGGAAGGCCGAAGGTAGCAGCCAGTTTAAACTCTTCTAATTTTATTCCAAGAGCAGCAAGAAGGTCTTTAAACATAGAAGGAATATGTTCTGATTCAATGTATAATAAAAAATCTTTCTTTAATATGCAGAATATATATTGAAAGAGTTTTAGGGATATACAAATGGGAGAGAGAAATTAGGAGAAGAATGTAGCCATCCCGAAAGAGGATGGCATCCATTGAGAAGAGAGAAGTGGCTGAAGAGCTACAGTATGGTTCAGCACACTTTTTGAGGAAGGATGGACATTTCTTTTATGATGGATCCTGGAGTGTGGGGAATTGTGAGATAAGGCGCTGTAAAATAGTACGGCACTGAAATATGTGCTGATATATGTAGATTTAATTTGGCAATGTGGAAGAAGATTGCCTTTAAACGTTTGACCTTCTACTCCTAAGTAGACATGAATTGATTGGACGAGCTTTATTTAATCATGAAAAATAAGGAAAAAAAAACCAAGGCAGTAAATTTATTTAGTGGTTAGAAGAGCAAGTTTAGGGCTGATCTCAGCTGTCACTCTGTGACCTTGGGAAGCTGACTTTTTCCATCTTAATTTCCTTATTTAAAAATTGGGGTGACAACTATAAGTTACAGGGAGTGCTGTGACAAAGTGTCAAGCCATAAAAATCAATTCTACTATTATTTTTAAATAAAATATGTGTTTAAAGTGTTACTATGGTTATTTGAGAATGTAAAAGATCATTTTATGACTGGATATTTGATTTTATTTGTAATTAATTACTTTTATTTTCTCCTTTTCTGTTCATGTTCAAAACTTTTAGTTTGGTCACTTGTTTTGCAGAGATGAGAACATCTTTAAAATATCTTACTTGCACATAAAACCCAAATAATGGCATGTTTTAGCTGATAGCTGTTAATTTATCATTGACTATTTATCTTTAGCCCTGAATAAAATATTTACTTGTTATCAGTCTTTCCTAATAGTACACATTGGCTTTACACTAAGAGAACTATCATAGAACTAGAATTGCTTTCTCCTTAGTTATTCCATTGACTGTTATTACTTAAGTGTGGCGTCAGCTCACAACGTAGACTTAAAGACAGGAGGTTCAGGCAACTCTCTTTTACTGATGTTGCCACATGGAGATTCTGGCAGCAGAGTAGGTCATTTCTGTATGCTTCCTTGGCCATCCCTTTGAGGGGTACTTTGGAACAGGAGCCGCAACCACAGGAGGCAGCCTCATTAGTTCTACAGCCATCATCAATTAAAACTCGGCTTTGGCAAGGATCATCACTCTCCCCTCCTGTTTGTTTATATAGCGAGTGCCTGTTTTTAAAGGATAACTTGATTTGACTGCCTGTTTTAATGATTGACAGGGCAACAAATAAAAGGAATGTTACAATAACTAAAAACCCCACTTATATATAGTATTTACGGAGACAACACTTTGGCTATCTACATTATATATTCAACTTTAATAGATTGAGAAAGCAGGGAAAATTTGCTTATGTAGACGACTATATTCCTATTTAGTTTACTTGTTCAATTTTTATTCCTCATAATTCTGCACCTATAAGCTCAAAAAAGTGAGCTGGGCAGTTGTGTTTGGGTTTCATATAGAGAAAAGGGAGTGACCGGGGGAACTGATGTACTCAGACAGTTGGACTTGCCTAGACAGAGGGTTCTACAGAAATATATGGGTCTGCGAGCAAGCAACACCACATATGTCTGAGGGAAGCGAGGGATTTCAATTTTGGTGTCCACATTAGACTTCTGCTTTGAAGCCAGTTTGAGGCTGAGTAGCAAAGCGGAACCAGGCATGGATTGTTCTGTGCAGTCATGAATCCAGTTGTGACACTCTTTTTCTAAACTGCAAATTGCTGGTCATTGGTACATTTACTTCAGTAAATGACATAGTTAACGACAAAATGGGTCATCGATTTAGTGGACAAGGTTCAAATGAAAAGAAATGTGTGTATTCAGCTGTATCAATCAATCTATATCATATACTGGTACAAATAAAAATTTATATAAATATAAATTGAAGACATTTAGGGACATGGAAATACCTCTTAGGGATTAGCTGACATGTAGGACTTAGTTGATAGGGAATATTTGTAATATCTTGTTTTTCTGAGTAGGGCGTATCATCTGAAGGATTCTGAATATCTGATTGGGAAGAGTAAATGGAACAGGGTTTACTGGGATCCTGAGTCAATTCCTTCTCTTCATTGAAATATAAATTCCTCATTGTCTTCTTATATAAATAAAATTAAAATCTCAGTTCTGCAATTGAATATATGCTGAATTTGGGCACACAATGTGCTAAGGCAGGAGCACAGAAAGTGAGCAGCACTAGTGAAGCTGTCCTCACGTGACAGAACTGCAGAAAGAAAAAGGAGCTCAAGGAGTGCCCATACTTCCATTGAGAACAGCAAGGACCAAACTTACCAATATTCTCTGTAGTCTTCCTCAACAAGGTGTGATCAACACTAAGAAAAGATTTATTAGGAGATGTTTACATTTTTAGAGTGAATGAGAACATGGGAGTGGAAGACTGAATAGTATTGGTCAGAACTCAGGAATAGAAAATATGTTCATATTTACTCTCTGAGTAAGTGAACTATGAGAGAGATGGAGGGAGAAGAGAGAGAGGGGGAGGGGGAGGGAGGAGAGGGAGAGGGAGAGAGACATAAAGAGGATTTTGAGTTAAAAAACAAATGAACTGTATAAAAATTCATTTTTTTGTTTTTAATGAGCTATATATTTTTCTTCATTACTCTCTTTTCCTCCTCACATCCCTTTTACTCAGGAGATCTTGTCTTTTTCTACTTCGCTTGTGAGATTATATCCATGTATGTCTCTCTTAGGGTCCTCTTTGATGTCTAGGTTCTCTGGGGTTGTGAATTGTAGGCTAGGTTTTCTTTGCATTATGTCTAAAAGTCACTTATGAGTGAGTAAATATTATATATCACAGCAGGAAAAATAAAGACATCTTGAAGTTTGCAGGCAAATGGGTGGATCTAGAAAACATGTTGAGTGAAGTAACCCAGACCTAGAAAATTTCAAAATTTTAAGGGAGAAGTCAGCCAGCCTTTACAATTGTAACATACAGCCTTCTGCAGTTACTCCCATCTGCTCCGAAAATATACTTTTTTCTTTCCTGCTGAATGTTTTGGTGGTGGGCTGAGTGATCATTGGTTAATAAGGGAGTTTGGATGGGGATTGAAGGAATGATCCTTGACTTGGCCAGGGAAAGAATAGTAACCTTGTCTGTTTGTACCTCTATCACTAGCTCTCTTGGAGAAAACCATGCAACAAATAGTGGCTCTCTGCTGTTCTTTTTCTTTACAAAGTGAACTCCTGGTATCTTCCTTACAGGGGAAAATAAAGAGGAATGAGACCAAGACTATATTTTATTTTTCTTAATTTTCCATTCATACCCCTTTTGGCTATATTGATGAAATAAATAGATTGGAACCTAGTTTATTTATGAGTTTGACCCAAATCAATGTGGACTGCTTCGGGACTGGTTAAGTTGATGAGGAAAATGACCAAAATGAATGGATTTTGAGTGGCTAAGTCACATAATCTGCTCCAGCACAAACTTTTCTGTTCTGAACTATCAATTTGGCAATGAAGCACAGAATCTTAAAGGGCAAACCCCTTTTTCTTAGTCTCTAAGATTTCACAGTTTTAATTCTAGTTGTCTTTTCATAACTCAAAGAAGATAGATTGCTATTTGAAATTGTTCATCTTCTGCAATAAGACTAGAAATACCATGGCTGATATAATCATGAGGGAAATTCAGCACACTTTTAGTATACCAATAGATCTTGAAATTTTTAGGTTTTTCAGACAGAAAATATACAATATAGAGTTAAGTAAGAATACTTGTCTACATAATCTGAGCACCAGTGTTTGTTTTAAAGAGAAATGAGGGATGCTTGCATATGTGCACAGCTCACATCTATATGTATGGGTGCATTAGTCTATAAAACAGTCGGACACAGCATTGATTTGAAAGCAGTAATACACTAAAGAAAGCTGCTTATCTGATGCCTTTCGTATCGCACAATTCACTTTGAAATTGTAGTAAACAGAAGTGAAAGTTCATTCATCCTCTGGATGCTTTCTAGTTTGAGGGTAGCATCCAACAGTATTCTATTCTGATAACTGTTCTTTGATGGTTTTTATCCTACAAATTGTTTGTTACCATTTGGTAGGGTTAGTAATAAGAATTTAGAGATACATTTTCACCTTCTGCCCAGGGAGCACATCTATCTTTTAGCAATTCTTTTGTTGGGTAGAGCAGAAGGAAGCTTACCACATTTATCTTTTGAGGTGTTTCTTTTTACAAAGCAGTCTGCTAGCATTTTGTAGCTGAAAGAAATCTAATAGAAGGAGCACAGTTATAGAAGAATTTTTTCCTCTCTCTAAGAAAGGAATTCCATATTCTGATAGTGTATAACTCTCTCAGGAATCATGGCACAATATCAATTTGTATAGACATATGGGTGTTCCGTTTCTCTTGTTAAGTATACATTTATGCAGTTCAATGAAAGCAGGGAATGAATTATACAGGAACTTGTAGTGATCTTGATATTTGCAGAATGTTAAGATCTTTACAGTGAAATTGAAGAAATACTTTTATTAGTCATCTCACAAAATAACAAGATACAAAACAGATTACCCTGTGTTGCAAGGCATTAACAAGAGCACCCCGAATGAGAACTGATGAAGGAGACTTGATTTCCATCCCACTGGGAAATTCAGCACAAACTTAGATGGAGCAAAAAATATTAAGGCATGATGAAATGGGTAGTATTTGTTCAGGGCTGAATGGACATGTGTCTAAGAAGAAAAGGGGAGCTAAGGAAGGACAATCTGTGTAGAGTTTAGAAGAACTGGATTGCTCCAAGCTTCATTGAGCTTTTGTCAGACTGTCACTAGAAATTAACTTCCTTGAGAGGCAAAGGCCTAAGTACAAAATTAACTGATGAAAGTGTCCCTTTTCCATTATAAATTGGCCACCTTTATCTCTAGCAATATTCTTAAAACCTGTTTTATCTGATAATACTGTGGGACTTGGATCTCCTAATGCTTTCTATTTGCGTGTCTATCTTTCCCCATCTGTTTACTTTCAATCTAAGATATTTAAAGACAGAGAATCCTCTTTCTTGCACTTACATCCAACTTGACAAACTCTGTCTTTTAATAAGAATATCTAGGTCTCTAAATACCACCAAACTCTATTTGCTTAGGTGGAGGACTACTTTTTTGTTGTATGTTTTCAGCTCCATCCTTATATTTTTATTTTAGATTTTGTTTTAAACATCTGTAATTTCATATAGTTAAAATTTTGTAACACATGTAAAATTAGATTATTATAATACACTTAAAAAGTCAAATACAGGTCTAAAGACTTTCATTTTCTATAAACTTAGTACTAAAATATATAATACAATTATGTAGACTTTAGTAGTGTGATCTGTTAAGCAGGAAATGCAGTCCCTGTCCTGAGTGGTTAAATGACAGGCAAATAAAAGAAGTTTCTCTTTTATTCCATTTGTTTTATCCAAATATATACCCTAACGCCAGAGCAAACTTTTCCAAACTTAAGCTCTCTCTGTTCAAGTCTTCCAGAGTTCCTTGGCAGTCCCTGAGACTGAATATGCTATGGCTCCTAGCTGTCTGTCTAAGATCATCATTTATGCCTCTCCCAAGTTATTGTTTTCTAGTAATCTACTTTGCCATTTCCTATTTAGTCAAAGCACTTTGGCACTTTTTGGTCATTGAGCTGCTGTTTGACCTGCCTGGAACACTTGTTGCCTGTCTTTTCACACATACCTCTTATTGGTTTAGTGGTGTTGTTCCAACAACCACATCAAAGTAGACCCCTGAAATGTGACCTTGTTTCTAAGAAAAGTCTTTTCAGTCACCTTATGGATCTCAAGATAAAATTATCCCGGGTTTGGAGGGGGCTCTAACTCCTCTGACTGGTATGTCTATGAGAATAGATGATATAGAAAGATCCAGGATGAAGTTTGTGAGGACGGGAAGGCAGAGATTGCTGTGGTGCTGTCACGAGCTAAAGAACACCAAGTACCTTCTTAACCTGGAAGAGTGAATGTAGCCAAGAGAGCGAATATAGGCAATTTCAGTCTTCTCGGTTCCAGAACTGTCGGAGAAGAAGTTGATGTGGTTGTGCTAATAGACAGAATGTCAGTTCTTTCTGTACTCCTATCAGATTACAGCTCAAATACGTCCACCCCAGGTGATTATAAACCACCATCCCATTTATTCTCTCTACTGCCTTGACCTAATTTATTTTCCACCATAACAATCAGTCCAACCTCACATATGTTATTGTTAATTTATTCTGTTTCCTCTGAAGTGGGATATTGACCCGATGAGGATTTTGCTTATTTGTTTTCTGATGTATTCCTGTGCCTAGAAGAGTGTGGGCATATACAAGGCACTCAATAAATGTCATAGTGGATCAAATCAACATGGATAATGTTTCATAAATAGTTATTATATTTAGGATTTAGAATGGAGAATAGGAATGTCATGTTGATTTTCTTCATTCCAGTTTGAGGGTAAAAACATTTCTTACTGTCAGGAATTGGTATAGATTTCTTAGTAAGCAGTTTGGGTTGGCTTTGGTATCAGGTCTTTTCATTTGAAAATCAAGAGTATCCCCAGAGAGTATAGAGCACTTTCAGCATGATTTTTACTTGGAGAAATTTATTTTGTGACAATAGCTTGATATTGTCTATGTCAACTACAATAAAGTCCAGAAACTTCCTCTGACATGTCTGAACCTGGGAGAACATTTTGATTTGCTTGTAAGACAGCAGTCATGCCTCACCCCCAAGTTACTGAGTGATTGGCCTTACTTCATGGTGTTGCTAAATATCTAACAGTTAAATTTTTGGAGAGTTGAAAACGCAAGTTAATTATTTTGGCTTTTTAATTTAGCAGTCATAGTTCTATGCTTGCATGGATCAGAGACTAGCATCAAATGTTTTTCTTTGTATGCAGTGGAATACAATTGAAGGTTTTTGAAGAGAACCATAACACTTTGTAAAATGTATTTCATCCGATTGTGAAAAACATTGGAAAAATATCAAGGGATGACTTCAAGTTTAGATGAGAGTTGACGACAAATTCATGTGGTGCGGAAAAGGAGGGAGGAAGGGTGGGGAGAACACAGACAGCAGCAGTCCAAGGTGCAGCAGAACGTTAGCTGTGACGAATCAAAGCGGAAAAACAAAGGTGTGGTTCTCGTAATTGATAAGTTAATAAGCAAGCAAACGAAACTCGGCTCTTCAAAAGGAGAAAAGGGATAGGAAGACGAAAGGTCAAGCTTCTTTTAGAATCGTTATTGGCTTGAAGTCCTACGAGAATAACTTGGAGCTGTTCAAGAGCTCAGAAGTTACTGCGTGGGTTATTCATATTGAGGCCAAGCCAGAGGAAAGAAGAGTGTTCAAGACACAGTTTTATGCATCTCCAGTTCTTTAGTGAAGGTACCTATACTTAAAGCATTATGTTTTATTGAAGCACCAGGTAAAGGCATGCCGGTTGCTATTTTTGATACCAGGAAACTAGATCCTGGCTGCTTTTCCTTGTCATTATTTTTTGTTTTAAAAGACTATCATTTTTCTTTGCCCAGGCTTTCTGTATTTATGAAGGAACCAAGTCCAAATTCTGTAGGATGAAATGACTGTAATAACCTTGGCTGAGTTTCATGTGACCTAAAAGTTACATTATAGCATTGCCCACAGTTGGTGCAATTGTTCAGGAGAGCCTTTTATAGAAAAGGCCAAAATTAACATAGGAATGAATGAAGAAGGTAGCACACTCTTTTTGGTACTTAAACAGTAATCCTTCTACATACCCATGTTGGCAAAATGATGCTTACATTTAGGCCTATTTTGAAAATTAAAGTAGAAAGCTTTGCTATGGAGGAAGAAAAGTATAGCTTAAAGTTATATTTCCCACAAATATCCTCTTTCCTGGAATATAAATGAATCTCATGTACATGTTTTCCAGATAGAATGGTGTAGCTGTAGAATAAAATAGAAAGCCTGGTACACATCAGAGTTCTTTTTTGATGTTTTACTCTTAAATTGCTAATTTTTAAAAGCAATTTTATATAAAAAAGGAAGCAGATAATTTTAGGATCTTTATGATTTTTTTCATTGCCCAGTAGAAGCATCACACAAGGCAAATTAATTTGTGACACGGAATACACAGTCTCAGAGAATGAATATATTATATTCTAACATTTAAAATTCATCTCTTTATCATTATGGAGGATGGAACTCACAGGACAAGCTTCTGACTCCTCAGAACCTTTTATTGTTTAATTTGGCTCCATTATAACCCAGCTTTAATTGCATGGGCAAATAGTATGAACACAGGTGGTTGCACAGATATTTTCAAAGCACCATAAGGGATTGGAAAATTCCACAAACTGCCATCACTCTAGTTGCCTTAGGATCTTGGAGACATCTGTTGGTTGTGTTATTGGGAATCAAAATCTGCTCTTTTATGACAATGAGAACATTTCCTTTCATGAAGCCACTGGAGCATTAAAGAAGGCACTGTCCCCAAGAGACTGGCAATAGGTCATTTAATCAACTGTATTTGGAAGCTGCCTTCTTGAAAAGCTTTGCTTCATGCTCTGGGGATGGTATGGGGACAGATTCACAGAAGCATGAAGAGGCAAACTTCCTTTGCTAAGTACTATTTTCCTGATTTTGCAGGTGGTTCTAATTAGAGTAAAGCTATGCTTAATTTGTTTACTTATCAATTATATAAATTATAACAAAATTTCTTTAAAAAGAAAAAATATAAAATGACAAATCTGTTTTTAGGATCTGGTCCATGTGTGCCTTTGCAGAGGCTGGATCCTCTCTATCTCCACTTTTCCCAATCGTTGACTGATACATCATTTCTCGTCTGATACAAGATTGTCAGTTACACTAGATTTGCTATCTATGTGTAAACCCCAACACTCTTGAGAAAAGATAACTGACAGTTGAGGAAAAGAAAGATCTGAAATGTAATATGACAATAGTACAACACATTCCAACAATGTAAGCATTTCAGCTTCCCAGTGTGTCAACAAAAATCTAGGTTTCAAAAGCAATGAATGGAGAAAGAGGAAAATTATGGAAACATATAAAAGTCACACACATCTGGAGGATGCGTCAAGAAGAATAAACCTATGGCCAAGAAATAAAGAGAAGCCGGGCGATGGTGGCGCACGCCTTTAATCCCAGCACTTGGGAGGCAGAGGCAGGCGGGTCTCTGTGAG
>NC_022035.1:7207795-7211770 GCF_000317375.1 Microtus ochrogaster | reverse complement strand
CTCTGTGAGTTCGAGACCAGCCTGGTCTACAGAGCTAGTTCCAGGACAGGCTCCAAAGCCACAGCGAAACCCTGTCTCGAAAACAAACAAAACAAACAAACAAACAAACAAACAAAAAAACAAAAAAAAAAGAAAAGAAAAGAAATAAAGAGAAAATAAAAGAAGGCTTTCAAGCTATTGTCAGAAATGGAAGACCAGTGGTGATCAAGTTCAACGCTAGCAGGAGAGAAGGCAACAGGGGGAATGGGGACATGGCCTTCCTGGCTAAGGGTTGGTTACCTGACTAGAAAAAATAGAAGAGCTCTTATGTTTATCCTGGAAAAGTAGCTTCTTGGCTGTGGTTGGGAGGGTCTCTGGGGAAACAGGAGCTTTCAGGGTTCTGGTTAAATGAGTGCCAAGCTTACCTTGAACAGAAGCATGGTAGAATAATTCTTCCTACGCATCTCAAATGTCCTGTGCTTTGTGTAAATTGATTGTTTTGCCTAACTTTCATATATTTTCCCTAAAAATACAAAGAAATATGATATATTCAATACTTATCACATAGATCTCATAGATATGAAATTTTGTTTTCAAATATTTGAACAAAAAGTGATGACGCTACTAGAAAGCTCACATTCTCTAAAACAAAAATATAAAAAAAAGCATCTCTAACTAGGATTATTATGAAGACATACCTCATCATTTATTAACACATTCAATGGATCTAGGAGCTCCTGTGAGTCTGTTTTTCTGTTTGTTTTTTTTCTTTCTTTTTTAAAAATATTTTTATTTATTATGTACACAATATTCTGTCTGCATGTATACCTGCAGGCCAGAAGAGGGCACCAGACCTCATTACAGATGGTTGTGAGCCATCATGTGGTTGCTGGAAATTGAACTCAGGACCTTTGGAAGAGAAGGCAATGCTCTTAACCACTGAGCCATCTCTCCAACCCCTTCCGTTGGTTTTCCATTCCTTATATTTCAGTCTTAGCTGGAGAATCCTAAGCTCTAAAGTTATAATTGGCTTCAAATTCTAATTCCTCTCATTTGGGGAATGTATGTTTTTGAACAACTTAAATATATTTTCTGTTTGATTTTCTATTTTCTTCATATTTACTAGAATTATTATTCAATATAAAAGAACAGATAAGTCAGGCATGGCGGCTTATACCTTTATTGCCACTAGAGACAGAGACAGGCAGATATGTGAGTGTAAGGCCATTCATATGACACATAAGAATCTTCTTGCATTTGATTTTAGGTAGGTCATTTAGTGTCTTAATGTTAATGCATTGGATAATGTTGGCTGTCAATCTGAAAAAGCTTGGGAAAAGGGATTGTCAGTTGAAGAATTGCTTTTGTCAGGTTGACCTGTGTGGAAATTTCTTGACTGCTGATTAATGTCGGAGAACCCAGTCCACGGTGGCTGCTGGTATTCCTGTGTAGATGGGCCTAGACACGCTTAGATTGTATAAGAAAGGAAGCTGGGCAAGCCAGAGGACCCAGCCACTAAACATCATCCCTCCATTTCTCTCCCTCAGTTATTGCCTCTAGATTCTTCTTTTAATTTTTTTATTGAAAAAAATTTGTGCCTCCTCCCTGCCTCTCATTTCCCTCCCCCGCCTCTCACTCCTCTTACACTGAGCTTCTGTCCTGAATTCTGTTGATTTTGGACTGTAATCAGGATATATAAGCAAAAAAAAAAATCCCATTCCTCTCTGAAGTTGAATTTGATCAGTGTTTTATCACAGAAATGGATAATCAAATTAAGACAACGTCCCTTATTGTTTCTTTAAAAAGGGAGGAAAAAGTAAATTAGCCTGTTTTGACCTATACAGCAGATCAATCACACACACGTGCACTTACACACATATACACATGGTAAAGTTCTGGAAGAATATACTGTTTTGAATATTTGGGTAGGTTTTGATAGGCAGCAGAGGCCATCTGTCTCAACAGAATAACAAGAAGTCTTGTGCATGTTACAGGATGATGTGGTGTCATAGGTGAAATATGAAGTCCCCTGAGTACTCGGTAAATGCCAGCAAGGGGCAGTGGCAGTTAAGGTGAGAAACAGATGATATATCACAGCAAACTGCAAAATGCTACCTGTAATATCATCCTTTCATTCACCCTTTCATAAGTCAGACAGTATACATATCCAAGAACTCTGCCCACGGTGTCATCCACTTATATTCTCTAATTCTCCTCAGTGGTTTGTCTGTAATACTTTTCTTGACGTCTTCTTGTTTGTAGAAAATAATCTCAGAAATAGACCAGGTGAAAACGGCTCTATGTGCTTTTGAAATAAACAATTGAGCACAGATAAAATAATCGCTATTCTAAGCAAAAGAAAGTACAAACTTTTTAGGAGACAGGACACTTGAATTCTTAAGAGTTTTATTTAAAATTATTCGGATCCTTTAGGTGAGAATTTCAGTTTGTGGATGGAAGTTTGTTTAACTCTTGGCCGTTTCCTATCCTGCTTTTATTTTCATGTGAAATAAACTGTCTTTCCCCTAAGGATGGGTGATCTGTTTTCTTCTTAAACTATAGCACTATCTGTTTTAAAACCAAGGCTTTAAAATATCCTTTCAAACTACCATACTTACTGAAAAAATGTAAACAAAAGCTAGGATCCCTTAGAAAAAAATGTAGTCTGTATGTCTTCACTAGATCAGAAAGGGAGAAAAAATGAAGCTATATTTTCAGAACAGCAGAGAGCTTTCTGTGAGAGTTGGCAAAAGCATCAAGGCATTGTTTGTAGATATTATTTTTGATAGGTTTGATATACAGCATAGTTTCCTGAGCCAATGAAATATCGTCTTCTAACAAATCTCATCAGGCAGGCAGTGCTGCTGCTACGGGCCGGCTTATCAGCTCCAGCCAGAGTGGGCTACTCTTGCACGCACCTCCTAGCCTGAGAGGAAAATAAATTGTACAGTTAATAAGAAAGAATTATTGTGAGTGAGATGCATGACATTATGAGCAGGCGGCATGTTTTACAGACTAAACGGTGATTTGCCAAAGGTGGTGGTGCTTCTTATACATGAAATGAAATTTTGACTTCAAAATTGTCCTTTAAAATGCATTTGCTGGTTTTGTGGTTCAAAAAGTGAACATTATCGGTTTTCAATGTGTTTTGGGGAAAGCGCCGAAGAGATAATTCCCTTTGGGGGGGTATTTGCTCTTGGATATTTTTATCCAGTCCAGATATTTAACAAAACACCCGGTTTTGTTTTTTGAAGTAAATCCAGGCACAGAGAACGCACATTTTAAAGCATGAAGCATGTGAATGTGAGCTCTAGCAGTGTGTCTGAATTGCTTATGTGAGTTTATGGTCCTTACTGCATTTTGCAATTGTCTGACTCAAATGCTCCAGTGCCAAAGTGTTGGCACTTGACAAGTGTGATTAGGTGAATTTAATAGGTTGTAACTATGTGGTGTCATCTTTTCCAAAGTGGGAGATTAGGTCTTAGTCTTTCCATTTTAACTAGTAAGACCTTAGAAAATTTCTTAATACTTAATAAAGGGGTATAATAACCTTTATAAGACAAGAAAGCTATTATGTGAAGGGCCAAGAACTTAAGAGAAAGACCACATTTTGAATTAAATTTGCCTTCTCTATATTTAGAAAGAGAAGAAACCAGATAGACGATCAGATGTATATTACTTGCTGTGGAAAATCAACCTAGTTTTTTTTTTTTATTATCTTAGCTTAACAAAATACATGCTTTTGTCTACTGAGAATCCAGTGCCAACTTCCTCATTCATGAATATATTTTTCAAACTGTTAATTCAGAGACTGATCCTTATACTCATAGAATTATCACCTCTCTAGAGATTAATGCCCTTAGAATTAATTTGGAAGATTCGGGAAAAGAATGTGTGTGGGGGGAGGCAAATCAGTGAATTTTAAAATTGCCATTCTGAAACACACACACACACACACACACACACACACACACACACACACACACACACACACAC
>NC_022035.1:7205651-7207695 GCF_000317375.1 Microtus ochrogaster | reverse complement strand
ACACACACACACACACACACACACACACACACACACACACACACACACACACACACATTTCTGTTATTATTCCTCTGGTAGAACTGGCTAGCAACCAGAATATAAAGGAATCTGAGTTTGGTCAGCAGAACTTATCCTGGTCTGACAATTCCAAGATCTAGCTCACTGATGACTGTCTACAAACTCATTTCCTCGTGGTTGAAGAAAGGCTTGTCACACAGAAAATGGCCAGACGTTTGTCTACCAGTGCAGAACTATTCCAGATTTCCTGGGATGTCCTGCAGAACCTCAAGGTCATGTGAAAACAAGATGAAGAGATTTCTTTCTCTTATTAATAATTTAATAACCAATACATGAAAGCAAGCACTTTAGTAATAAATCAGCAATGGAGTAGAAAACAGAAATGTAGATAAGAACATATTTTTGGCTGAAGTCTCTTATGCAATGGGTCTCAAATTTTAACAGGAATATGATATATCTGGAATTCTTGGTAAAAAGTGGAGCTTCTTACTGGAATCTAATCTCTCAGAGAATTAGAATCATTTGACTTAAAATAAGGATTTTCTTTTTCTGCCTTTTCTTTAGGTGTTATTGTTACCCACATGCTGTGGAAGCTCCTTCAGCTACTTCAGCCAATAGCCTTTAAGATACCAGCCCACTTGGGTGTGGTCTCTTATACCATAATTGCAGCTGTAAAGCATGCACACTCTCTCTTGCTTCTGGTTCTCACTTGCAGCTGCTCTATTCCGTTCCTGTTCCCTGTTCGTGCATCTCTCTGACCCCTCTTTCTTTCTCCCAGCATTCAATTTAGTTTTCCCCACTTAGCTCTACTCTACCTTATCAGGCCAAGCCAGTTTCTTTATTAACCAATGATATTCACAGAATACAGGGGGGGGGGATTCTCACAATGCATACACACACACACACACACATACACACACACATACACACACACACATGTAACATATGCATAAATGCATCAGTTTATATAAACACAACCAGCCTTTTCAGTTCATTTTGATTACTTGTATGTATATACTTGTGGGGCTTACCACTAAATATTGGGTAATAAACTATGGATTCATCCCTAGGAAAGCCTATTTCTTATGTTCTCAGCATTTCTCAGTTGCTTATAGATTTTTGTCTAGAGTGGCTATCCATGAAATTTTCTCATTCCATATTAATGTGCCTATTGATATTGTCCTTGTTTAGGTCTTGTTTGGTCAGACATATTGTTGATATGTGAGGGGTGAGGAGATATAATCTTACTGCAGACTTCCTGGCCCTCTGGTTCATACAATCTTTATGCCTCCTTTTCTGTGATGTCCCAAGAGCCTTAGGTGCAGGTGTTGGGTTATAGATGGATCAGTTGGGTCTGAAAACCCCAAGGTCAATTGTTATGTGCATTTTGACTAGTTGTGATTTTTTTTTGTAATGTTCTCCATATGTTTTAAAGAGAAGTTTGCTTGATGAGGCATTGATTGCTACACATAAGTAGCAGATATCTGTGGTTCTACATATATGGAATGAAGTTAGGGATTATGCTGACTTAGGAAAGCAGCAGTCGTAGGTTCTCCTTGAATATCTATGATCCCACTAGCCATGTATGTAGTATTAGTATGACTTTTCTCTTGCTGAGCAGGACTGAAATCCAGTTAGACTGCTGTTGGCTACTACCAAGATGTGATTACCCTTAAGGATGTTGGATGTTGTGTTATTATGGTTGATGTTGTGGTTTATAGGTCTCACTGTTGGGTAGGACTGTTGGTTGCTTACCCACTTTGAAGCTTACAAAGAACCTTCCTCCATTATGAAAGTTCTTACAAATGTAAAAGTGATTTTGCCTGAAGGGAAAACATGATCCCTAATCTAAATCTGAAACTCAAACCACTTTTAGAGCATGGCATTTTGGATAATAAATACTTAATCTGGGGAAACCGAGAAAAAGGATATCTATCTATCATCTATCTATCTATCTATCTATCTATCTATCTATCTATTATCTATCTATCATCTATCTATCTATCTATCTATCTATCTATCT
>NC_022035.1:7203558-7205551 GCF_000317375.1 Microtus ochrogaster | reverse complement strand
ATCTATCTATCTATCTATCTATCTATCTATCATCTATCTATCTATCTATCTATCTATCTATCTATCTATCTATCATCTATCTATCTATCATCTATCTATGTATCTATCTATGTATCTATCTATGTATCTATCTATCTATGTATCTATGTATCTATCTATCTATCTATCTATCTATCTATCTATCTATCTATCTATCTATCTCTAATCTGTCTATATCTATAGTTCTTCTATGTATCATCTATTTATGCATACAGATGCATGTCTGTATATATACTATTCTATATTATACAAAGTTAATACAAAAGCCTATACTTGAAAGATTTAAAGTTTTTCCACCTATACAGTTTAGAGGCTTATTTCCAGTGTCTACATAAGATTGTTGCATGTTTGCTTTTAGAGACTGACACTGAGTCACTATGAAGTACTTTATTTTCAGGAGCCAGTACCCAGAGGTATAATACTGTTTTGTGAGATAAGGCTAGGCACTCTCAAATTCCAAAATTTAAAAGGTCTAGCTACTAAAAAATAAGTTTCAAACTTTGTCACCTGGAAGTTCATTTCTTTTCTGTCCAATCCTAGAACAGTGTGGTTTTTCATAATTTGTGCAGATAATAAGGAAGTCTATTTTGTATTTTTTTGAAAAGTTAATCCCCCGCCCCAGAACCTTCCTAAAAGCATTAATGCACACCATGTAGTGAAATATGCTTTTATTTGAAGACAGAAAATGAAAGAAAGAAACAAACAATAATTAAATCTCCTAAATAATGTGTGCTTTGTGGTTAAATCTCCATGCAACTCCTTGAAAATTTAATAAGGGAATAAAGGCTTTTTCCATTTGGGTAATGCAGAGCCACAATTCTCTTCTCTGTGAAATTGTCTCTGGCTAAATTGTGCCCCACAATTCAGGTTGCTGAGTATCTTGCTTGAGAGCATTTTATGCATCTATTTTTTAACTCAAGTCAGTCATGTACAACCATATTATCTCACATCAAAGTAGGATATAAAACCAGGAGACTAGGTGAGGGGAAAAAAGTCAGGGATGAATGTCATATTATATGATCCAATTACATACAGTCCCTGACTTCCATATGCTTGACTTATGAATGTCCTTGCATTTACAAATGGGTTCTCCAGGGAGGGTCAGCAAAAGTCTCCCTCTGTTGCACCCCCCCTTCTTTGTCTGATTCGCAGATCAGCCATTTTCCAGGCTGTAGCAGACTTTATTTGGCTTTCTCTCCCTGCTGCCCCATCTTCATACTGGACAAGTTTTTAACACACGAGACACACCAAGAAATAGAAAAGAAGACAGAAACGTCAAGGAGAAAGAGAATTTAAACTTCATGTAACTTTCTTACAGTTCTCTACTTCTCAACACCTTTCGTTTGTTTTGCCATGGAAAAAAATGAAATGAAATGAAAAGAGAAAGTTTTTCCCTTTTGTCAGTTGCCTGTTTCTCAAGTCTGTGCAGCTCCTTAGATCCTTTCTTGCCGCGGAGGGTGCTGCCTCAAGTATGATCATTTGATTTATGAGGGAAAATGCCAGAAGAAGAAGGAGGAGATGTAGTCATTGCTCCTGCTGGGGAAAACGTGTTATTAGTTGCTCATTTTGGAATGTGAAATCTGTTTTTCCAAAGAAACAATGATTTGGATGATGGCAATCACACAAACTGTTTTAGATGATAGCAACACATATTTGTTTTTAATTATCATTTTGAGCATAGCGATAATGCATATCCCATTGTACAAGAATTGTTTGGTTTTTTTTAGAGGATTGAAGGAACTGAGATTAGAGAATGAATTTAACCTTCTTTTTTTGAAAAAAAATGATTCTTTGCTGATTTTACATCATGTGTCCTGATCCCATTCATCTTTCTGTCCCTTCATGTATGTTATCTGCTTTTGGAACTACCCCACCAAAATAAAATAAAATTTAAGAGAAAAACCAAAAAACCAAAACAAACATACTAAGACACACACCCCAACACACACACACA
>NC_022035.1:7198428-7203458 GCF_000317375.1 Microtus ochrogaster | reverse complement strand
GAGAGAGAGAGAGAGAGAGAGAGAGAGAGAGAGAGAGAGAGTCTCTGCATGAAATCTGTACTGTGATGCAGTGAGTCACACAGTAAACCCTTTATTCTATTCATCTTTACTTGTAAGTGTTCATAGCAGAGTCATTGGTCTGATTTGAGACCTCTGGCTGGCTTCTATTACACCCTTGATACTGGGCCCTCACTGGGACTCCCCTTGGGTATCCTGTTGTTGCCTCGTATCATGGAGATCCTTCAGTTTTGAATCTGCAGGCCTGGCCCCTTCCAGTGGTTCATGGATGAGGTTGATTTTGGGGTAGGTTCTGGGCCTGGGAGGTAGATGAGTTGGTCGCTCTGCCGGCTTTTCCTCATAGACACCATCAGGATGAGCTCTCCAGCCTTGTCCAGGTGAGCTCACACACCTCAGCAGGCAGTAAAGAGAGGGGTCAGTTCTCCTGCTCTCGTGCCCTCAGGGCCAGATCACCTGAACACCCATCAACAGGTTCAGCTCTGTTTCTCCGCCCAGTGAGATCAGGGCCGCTCTCCTGAGTGCTGCAGCTGGTGAGGGGCTGTTTTCACTCTCCCATTCTGGTGACCCCAGGACCAGTTTTCCCACTTGCAGTAGGTGTTGAGGAGCAAGAGGAGAATCTCTCCCTCATCCATTCCACCACGTGATAGATGTGGGGCCAGCTCTCCCGCTCTCACACCTCCGGGACCTGCTCACCAGTACCCGGCCAATGGGCACAGCTCCCCTGTGCTTCCCAGGCAAGGTGCAGTGCCTGCTCTCCCGTGTGCTGCAGTTAGTGGTGGTGGGCAGGGCCAGTTCTTCCTAGTGCTCCAGTCATTGAGGGGTGGGGCCAACTCTGTGCTCTATCCTCACTGTCTTTGGTGGTAATAGGAAACAGGGAGATCAACACAGACCAAGGCTCCAGCAGGGCCATGGACAGAGACATGGCCCTTGGCAGCAGCCCTGGCCAGGATGCCCACGAAGGAGTCTAGGAGCTGCTGAGGGTGGAAGAGCTGAAGACTTTCAGGGTCCTTCCTACAATGTGTGCAGACCTGGATACACTTTGTTCCTATTCTTAGGTCAAGAGATGCTAGTGAGTCTCTTATTATCTGCATGGTTCTTCTCCTAATTCCAGCTTTTTTTTTTTAAAATAGTTTTTGAACCCTGTCTCGAAAAACCAAAAAAAAAATAGTTTTATTCTTTCAGACATTCATATGATGTATTTGATTATAAAAACCTTCCATTGCTTCCCCTAACTTGTTCCAGACCCACACTCACTTCCCAACAGTCCCTCATTTTAACATGAAAGCCCTGCTCTTTGACTCAATCTGTAATGCTCTGTGTTCTGTATTCTATTTAGTCTACCATGTTTTCTTCAAATATATTGATGAAATACATTTTATACTCATAGAAAATGCTTGGTCTGTTGGACCTTGGATATGGATCAGTTGGAAAAATACTCATAAGCAAGAGAACCCGAGTTTGGATCCCCAGAATGCAAAAAACAGCCAATATCTAGAACCCAATGTCAGGGTGTAGAAAGGGCAGAGACTTGAAGGGTCTAGGTTTGCTGCACAGCTAATCTAGCTGAATTATTAAGATCTACGTTTGGTAAGAGGCTCTATCTCAAAAAGTCACGTGGGGAAAAACTGATGAAGTCACCTTAAATCAGCCTGATACACATTTTACCTGCATATGCATGTATACGAACACACAAAAATGTACACATACACAAAGAAAGTGTGTAGTCTATCAATCCATGTTAATTGTATGATTGTCATAATGCATAGTGTTAAAATACTTAAACTTCAAATATTTATACATATATATATTTACATACATACATATATACCTTTATAGATCTTAAAAAATGGTCCCTTGGTTGCCCTCATCCATTTAAGAAGATTCCTCTTCCAGAGCTCATATCGATTTTATTAATCCAGGGAAACCATGTATATTTGCCATTTCCTAGGTTGCTAAGTTACTAAACTATGTTGTAGAATATCTTTTAGCTAGCATTTAAAATTACAAAAATAAGGCCATAGTTGGCAAAATGTTAAAAGAACCTCAAACTTTCAGTGTGGTTGAGTGAACAAAACATTTCTAAGAGCATATGGCATTGGATGTCAGCTTTTATATTGTTATTGCTGAAGTGGAAAGGTTAACTCTCTTCATATCTCTTTCCATTTGCTTCTAGGTCTGTTTTTATCTCGAACGACCTGCTGAATCACTGAGCAATAAATTGGTTTTAAGGCAACAGCTTCTTCTGGAGAGCTAGTACTTCGGATTTAGGTATGGCTGTGAACACACATATACCAACATAGCACCAGGAATAATATGTTAGAATATAATGAAAATTTAATGTCTTTGTTGAATGAATAAAATTAAATAAATCATATATATATATATATATGAATATATATGGGCCTCCCTTTAAATTACAGAGAAACTATATTATGTAATATTTGACATGTGTGTTTATTCACATGCTGATTGGTTGACTCTTTTGTCTTACAATGCTGCCACAGATTTCCTTGCTCAAACATCAAATGCCCTGTAGAAGATATCATCAATGTAATATTGCTGGGTCAGAAGGCAGACCCTTTAAACTTTTGAGTAGATACTATAGATCACTTTATACAAACACATTCCCAACCAATGCATGAACTTGGCACTTACTGAAATGAGAGCGCCAGTATCTTTGTAAAGAAGAGCCAGTGGATTATTAACTCTCCCCCTTTCTCTCTCTATAGTCAGCATACCCAGCATATAGTTGTACCAGCAGGCTTATTCCATTTGTGGTGCTCTGTGTTTCCTTGTATTGGATGTCTGTCATGAGAACTCTGATGCTTTACTGCCGTTCTCAGTTGACTGTTAAAAGAAATGTGACATTTGTAATAAAAATAGAATCAAGTCCTGTATGCAAGTTTCTCTTTAGAGTCACTTAGTAAACAATCTCCTCTTCATCAAAGCAAGCCCTAAGGCTCATTAACAATCTCTGTCAGTCTAGCAGTTCAGTTTCTTTTCTGTTTGATGCCCGTTACATTTGCAAGGGCATCCACTTTGATTGGTTACCTTTCCTAAAGCTAATAATGGTCTAATAAGAAAAGGGATGAACATAACTTACAGGGGAAATTTAGGGTAAAACAACAGTTAAAGACTTAGCTGAAGAGGGACATACTCACTCAATAGGCAACAAACCTTGCAAAGCCTAAAACATTATAGAAGAAGAAAATGGAAATGATCAATTAAACTTTTCTTCTTTTGCTTGGATGAATTGGAATGAAAGCTTCCAGTTGAGTATGTCTGAGAGATTATCCTAGCTAACATTAAGATGGAGATTTATGTAGTCTGCACATTATTGCTTTGCCTTGGGAGCCAGGAATGTGGAGTGTTTATTAAGTAGGTTTCTGTTTTTGTTGAACAGGTATTTTTCTCTTACGACTTGGTTCCACTGTATAATCACACTTCTTTGCATAATTTGTATTTGATATATGTCTGAGTCCTTGCTTGGAACAGACCATATGGAAAGCTCGACGAGTGCCCTGGGATCTAGGGATATGCGGTGATTAACCATGGATTCTGCTATGAGTGCAGCAGATGAGCAGAGCCGGGAAATCAAAGGCTCCACACAATTGTTCTGTTGCCCTTATTTTGTCCTTTATTTGGTGATACTTTACTAAGTGTGAGAAAGTGAGGCAAAGTGAGACGCCCCAGACAAGCAAAGAAGAGAAATGACCAAGTGTGTTTCAGAGGAAAATTGAAGAAGACAGCCCATTTGTTGTATAGCGTTGATAGCTGGAAGATCAACTATTTTGTAAAAATGAAAATAAAAGTAAAGTTGCAGATTTCTCAGAATCTCCATAGAACTTTTTAGCATGTATGAGAGAATATAACTGACAGAAACTGGCTTTGTAATTATATCTAAGTACATTTATTGAGCAAGCATTTTATGCACATAGTTGCTGAAGGGACTTCAGTAGGACACTGGCAGAAAAAGCAGCTGCTTATTTTTGTAAGTTTTAAACCCTGTGGAAACCACTAGGATCAGGAAGGAAATAGCTAGGTGAGACAGGAAGTCAAAAATAAGTTGCTACAAACATTTTGCTGATATATCAATTCAAAATTCAATATTAGAAGTTCAATTTTCTATCAATATATAGCCAAATTATTTAGGAGGCACTGAAGACAGATAAAATATGTTTCTTGGAGTTTGTAAGACATGCTTTACCTTGCTAGTCCTGGGTTGCAAAACTTGGCTCGAGTTCTCTACAACCATGCTAATTGAACTTGGCTAAAATTCAAAATCACCTGTACAGCTTGTTAGCACAGTAGTTTTCTGGGTCCTTGTCTTACGAATCTGTGCTACTGCTCTAGGATCCCAGGCCAACAAAAGATGACATACAGGAGCATGCCTGAGGGGAAATAAATGGAAACCTAAGTTAATCATGATGTGTATTACCTGCATTGTACTTTCCTTTATGAACATGATTTTTATAAACTCACCTGATTTCAAATATCTGGTGCCTTATCTTGTATTCCTCAGTTTATCCTACATCTGATGAGACACTGACCAGAAAATGAAGGGCTTGGGCTACTAGTAATGCAGGAGACTTTAATACACTTCCTCTTTCCTTCTCCTTTCTTTCTTTTTCCCCGCCTCCATTCCTTCCTTGCCCCTCCCCTGTTTCTCTCTCTGTGTATGGGAACGTTTGTAAGTGTGCAGGTGTATATATCTGCACGTGGAGGCCAGAGAGGAACTTCTGGTGTCATTCCAGAAGAGCAATCATCCTTTCATTTTATTTTTAAGTTTTTCTTATAAAAATATTTTTACTAATTATTTGATAACTTCATGCAATGTGTTTTGATCACATTTACGCCATAAGCATTCCCAACTCTTACCATAACTACCACAATTCCCTATACTGCCCAACTTTGTATTCTCGTTTTACTATGAGCCCTTGGCTCCAGTTTGAGCTGCCCATCCATTGAACGTGATTGATTATTAGGATCATTTATTTATTTATTTATTTATT
>NC_022035.1:7186584-7198328 GCF_000317375.1 Microtus ochrogaster | reverse complement strand
CTCTTGTAGACCAGGCTGGTCTCGAACTCACAGAGATCCGCCTGCCTCTGCCTTCCAAGTGCTGGGATTAAAGGCGTGCGCCACCACCGTCTGGCAGGATCACTCCTTTAAAGAAAACTCATTCTCCCCTGTCCCCTAGAAACACCCAACTGCCCACAGCTTCTCACTTATGAATGGGGATTCATGACTCCCTTTCCATGCCACGCTAGAATGTTGACCGGCTTAATCTTGTACATGTCTTTTAAAGGCTTGCTGGCTACTTCTCACATCACTGGAACTACTATTCAGTTTGCGGGGGTGGGGGCTGCAAAACATCATTAATAATCTTAGCCATTTGTGAATCATGTGAGCTGCAATAACGATAAGACAGAGCAAAGGGTGTAATTGTGGCATGAATGTTATGGGAGAAACCAACTGCTTCCTGATTGGATTTAGGGTCTACTCCACAGCCTCATACTATAAGTTTGGCAAAGAACATATTGACAGGGAGTTCATAGGACCCAGGGGTGAACCTACTGTTACCATCTTTGATTTTTAAGACAGAGTCTCTTACTGGTCTAGAGATCACTGCTTTGAGCCAACTAGCTGACTAGTGTGTCTCAGGGACTTGCCTGTTTACATCTCAGCACAGAGATTACAAATGCAAGCCAGCATGGCAGGCTTTTATTATGAGTTTTGGTCTTCAAACTTAGGATCTCAAGTATTTTACCAACTTAATCATCTTTCCAGTACTAACTTTCCTCTTAATGGATCCAGTATGTTTCTATTTTAAACCATATTTTAAATACTTTTTGAGGTTTCTGTACATGTTTGCAGTGTATTTTAATGTCAATCCCTTTCATTCTTTTTCCCAACTCTTTTCAGAGCCACTCCCAACACTAACCTTTCGCAAACTTCCTATTCTCTCTTTTTTTCCTTTAACCCACTGATTGCAGTTTGTACTGTGATGGAGGAGGGTGATCTTTCTATCTGTTGTTTCATTGGTTAAGTAATAAAGAAACTGCTTGGCCTCTGATAGGGTAGAATTTAGATAGGTGGAGTAAACAGAACAGAATGCTGGGAGAAAGAAGCCGAGTCAGAGAGTCGCCATGGTTCTCCCACTCCAGACAGACGCAGGTTAAGATCTTTCTTGGTAAGCCAGCTCGTGGGCTACACAGAATATTAGAAATGGGTTAGATCAATATGTAAGAGCTAGCCAATAAGAGGCTGGAACTAATGGGCCAGGCAGTGTTTAGAAGAATACAGTTTCCGTGTAATTATTTCGGATAAAGCTAGCCATGCGGATGGCCAGGTGGTGGGATGCAGCCCGCCGTTCTACAACAGAGTGGTGCCCAAAGTTCTTCTTTTGTTTTCACAGAGGATGAGACCCTGTGGATTTCTTCTATCCCAATATGGTATGATAGACCACGCCCTCCTGAAAGGTTGCTGTGAAGACCGTCAAAAAATTACTTCGCTCAACTGCCAACTGAGATAAACCTGGCAGACAGGTTACACCCTAAATGATCTGATTAACAGTGCCCCCATTCAGCAGGAAGCAGTTTGCAGAGAAAAAACTGCGCTCATATTCCCAAATATTGTTTATAAATGTTCTTTTTACATTTAAAGGGAGATATGATATAGATATGAATAATTGCATTGGTATAGATTTTAAGATCAATTTTGTTATATGTATAAGTATTTCTGCTCTTGTATAAGGTATTGTGACTGTGTAGTTCATTTTAAAATTTAATGTATAATTAGGAAATATAGGTTGTTAATGGATAATAGTCAAGCTTGTAGTCATGTTAGTTAGATTTTCTAGATATATAGAGATATATTTCAGTAAGATAGGCATTCTTCATATCTTTCAAAGACTGTAGAATATGGCATTTAATGTTTTAATAACTTAGGACTTATCATGACAAAGAGACACGTCAGCTCCTGGCAGCACCAATCTACTTCAAGAGGATTTGGGCATTGAAGAGGATCCTTATGGAGTTTGATAGCCATTTGGGCAAGAAACTGCTCTTGCCTGGACTGTTGCATAAACTGGACACAAAGAACCCGCAGAGAGAGGACTGCTGAACTTGCCTAAAGGTGAGATGATCTTTTGGGGTTCCTGATTTATGAAAGAGTCTGTGAGACATTCTGCAGGACACAGCAGAAAGTGACTGAAGTGTCTTTGGAATTTCCTGCTTCATGGAAAAGTCTGCTGGATACTATGGGCCTAAAGGCTGAAGATGGATGCCCCAATGGTACAGAGGAACTTTGGGTGACTGTCCAGGCAGCGAGATGTCTCTGTCACTTCTAGAGTTTTCTTATTTCTTGTTTACTTAGGTAGTATTATATCCTTCTGGAGTCTTTCAGGGAGTTGAAGAATGAATAGATAGTTATAGTTGTCCTTAGTTATGATAAAAGATAAAATAGATATAAATATTGTAAATGTAATTCTTACTTGATAACTATTTTGTTATATGTAATTTTACTGCCCATATATTTATGGGGACATTCACTGCACTGTGATTGAACTGCCAAAGGCCACACTTTTAATTAAAACTTATTTTCCCTCCCTTCTGAAACCATCAATTAATAATTTCTCAGCTAGAAGTGAGGGGTTTGGGAACCCTTCCTTGTTCCATTCAATCAGAGTTACTGTGTGTTCATAAATACAGTGGTCTTGAACCAAGGCCAGCTGGATTGTGACTGAAAAAGCAGGGGATAAACCCAGACTCTCTGAATATGGCGGACAATGAGGGTTGCTGAGAAGCCAAGGACAATGGCACTGGGTTTTGATCCTACTTTTTGTTCTGGCTTTGTGGGGGCCTAGCCAGTTTGGATGTTCACCTTCCTGGATCAGGATGGAGGGGGGAGGACTTTGGACTTTCCATAGGGCAGGGAACCCTGACTGCTCTTTGGACTTGAGAGGGAGGGGGAGAGGAGTGGGGGGAGGGTGGGAGGAGTGGGAGGCTGGGAGGAGGCGGAATTTTTTTTTTCTCAATAAAAAAAAAAGAAAAAAAAAAGAAAAAAATATTTTAGCTAAAAAAAAATACAGTGGTCTTATCAAGTCTAGAAGATGCCTTTTGGACTGATCTCCTCTGCTTTCTGACTCTTAGTATCTTCTGCCCTCATCTACTATGGTCTCTTAGCATTGAGGTGAGGGTGCAATGTCCCATGTGTGGTTGAGCACTCGACAGTCTTTTATTCTCTGTGCGTTTACTAGTTATGAATGTCTGTGTTAATGTTTGCCCACTGCACAACAAAATAAAAAACCTTCTCTGATGATATCTAAGAGATGGTCTGTTTGTTATTTAATGTATTATTCAAATTGCATGTAGTACCCAGAATACAGTATGTGCACATTAATATTTGTAGGGTTGAATAAAATAGAATTATATCAAATGGGCATCAGCATTTGAAATGGCCACCTACCCTTAGAGAATGTGAAGATTTTCCCATACTGTTATCCAGTCATGTCCAGAGTAAAGCATGTAAAAATAGGCTGGAAAGTATCTCAGTGGTCAAGCTCCTGTCTAGACTGTCAAAGGCCCTGATTTGATCCTCAGTACTCCAAAAACAAAGCAAAAGACCTGATATATGTAACCAGAATAGATGCACCTAAGAGTAAAATATGATGTCATACTAGCATCACTGAAAATCTGAAGGGCTCTCATTCTGTTTACTGGACTATGTAGAATAAAGTAGAACATTTCACTGAATTGTTAAGTGGGTTTTTATTTGTTTGCTTGAATAAGTGAACCGCTAAGAGCCATTCTAGCATTTTGACAGTCTGACACAGTGCTTTATAAATTATAGCAAGCTAGCAAGGCAGTTTTAGTTCGATAAGAATTATCCCCATATTTATTGTGAAGGAAACAGAGAAATTAAGAAGTAAACTCAAAGAAGAAGGAAAGAGAAAAATCACTCTAGAATAGTCTTGCTAATCACATGACTTAGATTGAAAGACAAATGCACAATTAGAAATCAAGAATATAGAGAGGATGAACAATGAAGACAAAGGAAAACAAGCAAAGCAGAGAGGAAAGGTGAGTGATGTAGAAGGTCTCCCTGGGATGGAAGGAAGCTGTTGTTCTTAACCCAGAATGAAATACATGAAATACTATGCTGTGAGAACAAGCATTTCCTCCCCTACTTTGCATAAGCAGAGAACATATATTTGACTGAATTGTGTAGAAGACTCTTATACATGATAGGTACACAGAGAAACAACAGTTGCTAATTCTTTGAGGGGAAATAAGTTACAATGTAAGCAATACAACTGCCTATTTAGCCCCTGTTAAAAGATCTGATTTAAAATAATGGCCTGTACCTAAGGTTGAAATTTAATTTGGTTACATCACAGAATTACCTCAATAACCTCTGAATAAAGGTCATTTGCAACATTGAGAAGGTATAAATTGCTAATTAATACTTTATGCTGAAATTGAGTTACTTAAGATTTTAAAGAAATGTTCAGTGAAATAGTAATGGGTACTAAGGTTTCAAATTACTTTGATTTCAAATGGTAATAAAATGCAAGGAAGAAATTTTATCTGCTAACTTTAAAAGTCTGTTTTAGAGAGAATAGTGACTTTTAATTAGATAAAAATTTCCTATTACCCCTAGAAGCACATTCTTTGATTAAATACAAAGATCTTAAAGTCTGGTGTTAGCATGCTTAGTTTTCCCACTGGGAATTCTGAGCAAATGAAAGTAGAGAGATTTGAAGTCTTTGGTTTTGATAATCTAAAAGGCCTCCAATTTCCTTTGCTGTTGTAATTATGGTGACGGATGCTTCTATGGGGAGTGGTTTGTTCATGGTGCTTGGTTGCCACTCAGACTGAAGAACCCAGTTCTTGTGCTCTGGATTGTAGGGCAAATGTAGCCATTTTGTCAGTACCAGATCCAAGTGAAGACAAACAAGCAGAGGATTGTACACAGAAAGGAAGAACATGCCATACTTGCTGAAGCTTACTAACCAGAAAGCTCTGTGATACGAAGATTGATATAAATCACTGATGTGAACTTTGGAAGTTTATAACATTCATATTATTTCCCAGCATTTTATTATGCCTTCCTTGGAGTGTCTGTCTGAAGAATGATAGAGAACTCTAAGACAATGTTTGCACAGAAGTAAATTTGAATATGACTAATCTAAGGCTGCCAGCTATTAACATTAGTGAAAAATGATTTTCAGGCACTAATTTATTGAATTTCTTATCCATTCAAAACAATCCATAGTTATTGAATATTTACTTTCTGCTGAAAAGGGTTCTTCTACCTCTGTGGCAACAAAACAGCTATATTCCTTATTTTAATCAGAGACAGTACCTAGAGGACAAAGATAGGACGTAGGTTGAAACTCAAGCATCAAGGGTGGGCATAAGAAAGTAGGTGCTAAGTGTTGGGCCTAAGGGAATAGTAATTTATTATAAGTACAATCACTAGATACGAATTCAAGAATTTCTTTTATCATTTGTATATAGAACGGTTATTGAATTTTTAAGTAGATCTTGTATCCTGCCACATTACTGAAGGTATTTATTAGCTTTAGTAATTTCCTAGTAGGGGTTGTGGGGTCACTTATGTATACTAGCATATGATCTGTAAATAGCAAAAGTTTGACTTCTTCCTTTCCAATTTGTATTCCCTTGATCTCTTTTTGTTGCTTTATTACTCTAGCTAGAACTTCAAGAACTTTGTTGAATAGATATGGACAGGGTGGACAGCCTTGTTTTGTTTTGATTTTAGTGGAATTGCTTTGAGTTTCTTTCCATTTAATTTGATGGTGCCTTTCTGCTTGCTATATATTACTTTTATTATGTTTAGATCCCAGATAAAAAACAACGCAATAGAGCGAGGGTGCCTGAATTGCCTTGCCCTGTAGTCATACTGATGAACATCTTAAATATCACCATAGACCCTTTATCCAGCAACTGATGGAAACAGGGGTAGAGACCAACATAGGAGCACTGGACTGAGCTCCCAAAGTCTAGTTGAAGAGTGGGAGGAGTGAGAAGTTCAAGACCATGATGGGGACACCCATTGAAACAGCTTACCTGAACTAATGTGAGCTCACCAACTTTGGCCAGACAGGGAAGGAACCAGCACAGGACCAAGCTAACCCTCTGAATATGGGTGACAGTTGTATGGCTGTGGCAGACTGTGGGGCCACTGGCAGTGGCACTAGGATTTGTCCTTGCTGCTTGTACTGGCTTTTTGGAACCCATTCTCTTTGGATGGATACCTTGCTCAGCCTGGATATAGTGGGGAGAGACTTGGTCTTTCCTCAGAGCAATGTGCCTTGCCCTCTATGGGAGTAGATGAGGGTAGAGTGGGGTGGGAGAGAAGGTGGGGGGAACGGGAGGAGAGGAGGGTGTGGGAACTGGGATTGATATGTAAAATGAAAAAAGGTTGTTTTCTTTTTTAAAAAATAAAATAAAGTGAGAAAAAAGTATTCAGAATTCCAAAGATGGTAATCTATGATTTATTTATTTTAATCTAAACAAACTGAGATGTAGTTACTAAATTATGTTGAAGCCTGATTTTAATTTCCTTCATTAAGCAAGTCTATGGAGTAAATATAAAAATCTATATTGTGTATATAACTAAAGTACAACAGTCAGGGGCTTTTAGACTGGAGAAAAGAAAAGTGCATTAATATGTTACCTTACAGAAAAACTTACATTTTTCTCATATAAAGGCAACTAAAGACTAGTACAGACTTTCCTAAGAACCATGATGTAGATTTTGCGGGCTTGTTGCTGTTGCCTGTTTGAGGTCAACAAACTGAGGGGGAGAAGATGCAGAGGCAATGGCACAGACTCCAGGAGATTCCAATGCAGAAACTCTTTATTGTAAACAGGTTGGGGTTTTTTAATGGGATTAGGGAAATTAAGCTGTTGTTTCTGGTTGGTCCTTTTGAAACTGGTGGTCACTACTGGCAAGGAACATGTGTCTTTAGTCACTGTGCTTTTGGTCAGGTGACAGGTTGTCTTGGCCAATTTTGCTTACTCATTGTGAGTTTCTATGTGCTTGCTTGTGTTTGGGCGATTGCCCTGCCTTATCTCACCCTTTTATTTTTTTTTTAAATTTTATTGGGTGACCTAGTGGGAGTTATAGATTTTCATAACCCCACCGCAGGGATGCCCCAGCATTTTGTGTGACAGGCTACACTGAGGGGTCCTGATCATAGCTCAGTAATTTAAGTATTTTATAGTAGATAAGCATTTTTTTTTTGTAGTTTTCTGAATTCTTAAAGCAGGTACGAAATCAGTGGCACTCAGAACTGAATTTTGGAAACACTGTAATCTGCTTATATTTACCTGACAACTTCATTCTGAATTATTCCTTCACACTTGTGAACTGAACACATTCTCACGCTGGACTATGTCCAATGGGGAGGAAACAGGATTCTTCCATATGTCGCTTAAGGAACACAAATTGCAAAAAGATAACTCTGAGACAGATTTTCTTTTAGAAAGTCAGTTGTTGTTTTTTTCATATGCGAAGAAAAGACCCTCTGCATCTATGGTCCACTGGGGCTTCATGTTGCTATTTTCTGTTATCATTATCTTTCAAACCTGCTCCTTATGTTCTCAACCATACCAGAAGAATCGGGTCACACTTCACAATGAATCAGGGCCGAGTTTCCTTGCATAGAGCTTCACCCTCTGCTAAGAATGGCTTTAGTATCAGCCTTTGTTTCCTTGGACAATACTTTGTGTACCCAAATATTTTGTAAGCATGTGTTCCAGACTGGTTCTTGCCAAACATGGTTTCTTTCTTTACTTTTTAATTTCCACACATTTTTCTCTTTCAAACATTCCCTATTTTTCCTGATATACTAATGGAAGGACATTAGCTCAGCCAGTTCAGTTCATACTAAGTCACGAAACTGTGGATAGTGCCTTAACCCTAACAGGAGTGTGCATGCTTTTTAATAAATATTCTAATAGATTTAAGAAAACTAGGAGAGGCATCATTAGTGTTCCCTTTAAAAATCCCTAAGTGACAACTCGTTCTGTTAATTCCCGTTCCACTGTTCTGGTAATACATCAAAACTGAGTATCGGTATATGCCTCTGCCACGCTATTCCTCGTACCTCATTACTGTTTGATACCAGTCTCTCCCAGTCTACTCATTTTCCATATCTCTCTTTTGGAATGACGTTATAAAAAAACAAAGATTAAAAAAAACCCACAACTCTCAAAATCCAGTCCTATTGTTGGGGGTGAGGGGACTCCTTGTTTGTCCTGGCCGCCCGTCTAATTTAGCCCCTAAATTACCACACAGAAACTGTATTAATTAAACCACTGCTTGGCCCATTAGCTCTAGCTTCTTATTGGCTAACTCTTACATCATAATTTAACCCATTTCTACTAATCTGTTTATTGCCACGTGGTTGTGGCTTACCGGTAAGGTTCTGTGTCTGTCCCTGGCGGCACGATGGTGCCTCTATGATTCTGCCCTTTTTCTTCCCGGCATTCAGTCCACTTTTCCCCCGCCTACCTAAGTTCTGCTTTAACAGGCCAATGTTTATTCATTAACCAATAAGAGCAACACATAGATAGAAGGACCTCCCACACCATCCTATACTATAATCTCAGAAAAAAGTTAAATACAAAGACAGAACATCTTGCAGAAGATAGGCGATTTTGTTATCAAAAATAAATCTGCACTGATACATAATTGTCAGCCAACTTCATAGTTTATATTAGGTTTCATTTAGGTTGGAAAGATGACTCAGTGGCTAAGATTAGTATTGCTCTTGCAGAAGAGCCAAGTTCTGTTCTCAGCTCACACCCAACTCTAACTCCAGCTTCAGAGAATCTGATATTCTCTTCTGGACACATGTATTCATGGACACATAACCTATAGGCAGACACACATATATATATACACACACATATATACACAAACAAGACAAAAAAAAAAGCAAATTAAGAATCTTGGGGACTGGATAGAGGGCTCAAAGGTTAAGAGTCCTTGTTGTTATCATTGAGGACCTGGGTTAAATTCCAAGAACTCAAATCATGCCTTAGAATCCAATATACTTTTTTGACCTTTCTGGGCACTAAGTATGCATGCAAATATACAAAACCACATGCACATAAAATAAATAAATCTAAAAAACAAAAATACGAATCTTAACAGAAATTATCCATTCTATTAGGTTTCTACATGAGGTTTATGCATATTGGTTTGAACAAATTATAATGACATATGTTTACCCTCATAGCAGATATAGAATAGTTTCACCACACTAAACATACTGTGTGAACTTCCTTTACTGCTATTCATCCCTTCTCTCAAGCCCAGTATATTTTTCTTACTAATCAATTTTGCTTTTTTCAGAATGTGTTTTAGTTGGAACAAAATGGCATGTAGCTTTCCCAAACTGGTTTCTTTTACTTATGCCCTTAAGTCACCCCTGTGTCTTTTTATAGCTTGACAGCTTACTTCTTTATAGAACTGAATGATATTATACCATCTGGACTCTTGTAGGAATGTTAAATTTCCAAGTCCATTGGGTAAAGACTAAGGAGCATGATTGCTGGATCATGTGAGCATATTCAATTTCATAATTCAATTTCATAATGTGAGAAGCTTTCAACACAACTGTATTATTTTGCATTTCTACCTGTAAAGAACAGAAGTCAGATATCTTTCTAAAAATTACATGATTGGTACATTTTTTACATTTAGATTTGTGATTTCTTTTCGGTTTTATTTTATACTTATCTCTTTAAGGATCAACCTGGTTTTACTAGATTTTGTTATTCCATTAGGTAGGCCTTTACTCTGAGGTAATCTTTATTCTTGATGTTGATTTGTGTTTCTTGGATGTAGGAGAATCAGTTCCCGTTTTTACATTCATTATGTTAGTCTGTGTCTTTTTTGGGGGGGAGTATGTCTATTGATATTGAAAGATATAAATGACCTATGATTGTTAATTACTGTTATTTTGTTGTTGTTGGTTTTAGTGGTGGTGACAGTGGTCATGGTTGTACACACACGTGCGTGTGCGCGCGCGTCTGTGTGTACATGTACTTCTCTTTTGATTTTGATGATATGAGATTATTTATGTCTAGGTGTAGTTAACCTTTTTAGGTTGCAGCTTTCCTTCTAACACCTGTACATTTAGATTTGTAGATAAATATTGTTTAAATTTGAGTTTTATCATTGAGTATCATATTTTCTCCATGTATGGTGATTGAAAGTTTTCTGGGTATAGTAATCTGGGCTGACATCTGTGGTCTCAACAATCTGTCCAGGCCCTTCTGACTTTTAGAGTTTTCATTAAGATGGCAGGTGCTGCAAGGACATGTGCTCATTCATAGCAGCATTGTTTATCATAGCCAGAACTTGGAAACAGCCTAAATGCCATTCAACCAAAGAATGGATAAAGATTATGTTGTACATTTGCACAATGGAGTACTACACAGCAGAAAAAAAACAACATCTTGAATTTTACAGGCAAATAGGTGGAGCTAGAAAACATCATTTTGAGTGAGGTAACCCAGACCCAGAAAGACAATTATCATATGTACTCACTCACAAGTGGTTTTTAAACATAAAGCAAAGAAAGCCAGCCCACAAATCACAATTCCAGAGATCTTAGACAACAATGAGGACCCTAAAGAGAGGCATACATAGATCTAATCTACATGGGAAGTAGAAAAAGTCAAGATCTCCAGCGTAAATTGAGAGCATGGGGACCTTAGGAGAGGGTTGAAGGGGAGGGGAGAAGTGGGGAGGGAAGCAGAGAAAAATGTAGAACTCAACAAAAATCAATAAAAAAGGGGGAAAAATTAAAGAAGTCAGGTATAATTCTAATAGCTCATCCTTTATTTGTTATTTGGTCTTTTCTCCTTGCAACTTTTAATATTTTTCTTTGTTCTGTATGTTTAGTGTTTTGATTATTATGTGGCAAGCTGATTTTCTTTTCTGGTTTAATCTATTTGTTATTCTGTATGATTATTGTGCCCATATAGGCATCTCTTTCTTTAGGTTAGAAAAATTTTTTATATGATTTTGTCAAAAATATTTTCTGGGTCCTTGAGCTGGGATTCTTCTTGTTACATTATTTCTATTATTCTTAGAATTGGTCTTTTCATAGTGTCCTACATTTTCTGGATGTTTTGTATTAAGAGTTTTTAGAATTAATATTTTTTGATTGATGTATGCATTTCTGTTATTATATATTCAACATCCAAGACTTTCTCTTCCATCTCTCTTAAGAATTCTATTGATGAAGTTTTCCCTGTGGTTCCTGTTTGAATTCCTGAACATTTCCAGAATTCTTTCTGATTGTATTTTTTTTATTGTTTCTATATCTATTTTTCAGTCTTGAAATGTTTTATTCATTTCCTTCAACTCTGTGTTTTCTTGAATTTCTTTAAGGGACTTAGTCATTTCCTCCAATGATTTCTTTGTGTTTCCTGGTTTTCTTAAAGAATTTATTAATTTTCTTACACTGTTGTGTTTTCTTGGGTTTCTTTAAGGGATTTCTTAATTTCCTCTTTAAAGACCTCTATTATCTTCATATGGTTGGTTTTAAGGTCTTTTGCTTGTGTTTCAGCTATGTTGAATAGTCAAGACCTTCTGTTGTAGGATAGCTGTGATCTAGCGATTCTTTGGATTTTATTGATTCTATTTTTATGATGGTGCCTAGGCATCTGGCTTTGTCATGATTACAGGTCTAGGTGCTGATTTCTGGGTTTGTCTTCTTCGGCTGGTATTTTTTTAAATTTTTTTTTTTTTTT
>NC_022035.1:7179112-7185370 GCF_000317375.1 Microtus ochrogaster | reverse complement strand
ACATTAGAGTACTACGCTGAGGTAAAAAACAATGACTTCTCGAATTTTGCGTGCAAATGGATGGAAATAGAAAACACTATACTGAGTGAGGTAACCCAGACCCAAAAAGATGAACATGGGATGTACTCACTCATAATTGGTTTCTAGCCATAAATAAGGGTCACGGAGTCGGCTGGTATTTTGTTCTTTGCTTTCTGTTTCCTCACTGGATTTTAGGAGAATGTGGTTACCATGTGTTGCCTGTTTTCCTAGTTTCCTCAGCTGATGTTCTCACTGGGAATGCTTGGTGATGTTGGAAGCTGACAATACTGGAAGTGTGGAGGAGGATATCTTTGTGATCCATTGGGGGTAGGGTTAGAGAGGAAAAGTCAGGGAGACCACAGCAGATTTTCTGTTAGCAATCTGTCTAGGAAACTTGGGGACTGTCTCTTAGGAATGGTAGGATTGGTGTGCGTCCTCCTTCAGCCTACTTGTTGCCCTGGAAGTTAGCAGGTGGTGCTCCCTGGAGTTGAGGTCTCGAACAAAGCAACACACTGGGGAAAGAAGAAAAGATGGGAGAAGATCCTTGTAATCTACTGGAGATTGGATCAGGGTGAGGGACTGCCTCCAGTGTTCTGCAGCAGAGCTGGAGTCGAGAATGGGGGATTTGGGCCTGGGGGAACACAGGGAGAGGAGAAATCTGAAGGCAGTCTACCTGATTTTCTGCCAGCCTGTTAGTTAGAAGGGAAGCCTGCTGGATTGGGGGACAGGAAAAAGAAAGCAAGATGGGGTAAGTTTTTTCTCCTTCTATTTATACTCGCTGCCTGCCAGGTCTACCTGTACTCAGGTTGCTATTGACCTTTCTCATCTCCTGATTAGGACCATCAGGCGTTTTAGACAGGCACAATAACATAGCTTCACAGAGTTAAACAAATACAGCATAAACTAAATTCACACACCTGAATATAATATTCTCCAACAGGCCATTTCCTTTCAAATTTGACTATAAGCCTTTAACACTTAATGCATATAGTTTGTTATAAAATTTTATGCCATTTTCATGCTGTTTTATCTTTATTTTGAGAGAAAGACAAAAATACTTTGCCAAAGTCACATTAATAAGCTGTCATGCATGTTTATTGACACCATGGCAAGGGTTTTTAGAAGCTTGGCTTCTTGGAACTAGAGCCTCCAAAGATTCAGAGTCTTAAGAGATGGCTGCCTCTCAATCTTTGTTTGTACAGGATTTTGTCCTACTGATTTGTGTAAATACTGTGATAATCTTCTTGCCCTGGGGAGCCTCAGGCCTGGAAATGTAAGGAAAATCTAACAAAAAACATAATGAAGAGAAGCAGCATCAAAGAACCCTGTAGCTCATGGATATGATGCAAACAGGTGCATTGCTTCTTTGGTCTTTCTCAAGCATGGAATCAAAAAACTATTTTGCTCCATGTTTTGGGATAAAAATACCATATAAAAGTCATATTAAAATACAAATAGGAATAAAAACTATAAATAGGAAAGTTGTTAAAATACACTACAGCTGATTAAAGAAGCAAAATCGAATACTTTCCCATTTGAAATGTATTTCTGTGGACCCTGTTATAGTCCCACGAGTAAGTATTTGCCTCTTGTTTTCTGTGTAGACTTCCTGTAGCCCTCAAATAGAGGTGTTTCATTTCAGTGTTAGCAACAATTGAGAACAGACAGGGTCTGGGTACCTCTCTCAAAATGATGTTTTCTAGCTCCCTCCATTTGCCTGTAAAATTCAAAATGTCATTTTTTTCTGCTGTGTAGTACTCCATTGTATAAATGTACCACATTTTCCTTAAACATTCTTTGGTCGAGGGGCATTTAGGTTGTTTTCAGGCTCTGGCTATGGCAAACAATGATGCTATGAACATAGTTGAGCACATGTCCTTGTGGCATGATTGAACATCCTTTGGATATATATATACATACCCAAAAGTGGTGTTGCTCGGTCTTGAGGAAGGTTGTTTCCTAATATTCTGAGAAATCACCACACTGACATCCAAAGGGGCTGTACCAGCTTGCATTCCCACCAGCAATGCAGAAGTGTTCCCTTTACACCACAACCTTTCCAGTATAAGTTGCCATCAGTGTTTTTGATTTTGGCCATTCTTACATGTGTAAGATGAAATCTCAGAGTTGTTTTGATTTGCATTTCTCTGATGACTAAGGATGTTGAACATTTCCTTAAGCGTCTCTCAGCCATTTTATATTCTCTGTTGAAAGTTTTCTTTATTGGATTGTGTGTTCTTTTGGTGACAAATTTCTTGAGTTCTTTGTATACTTTGGAGATCAGACCTCTGTCTGATGTATGGTTAGTTAAGATCTTTTCCCATTCTGCAGGCTGTTGTTTTGTCTTGTTGACCATGTCCTTTGCTTTACAGAAGCTTTTCAGTTTCAGGAGGCCCCATTTATTAACTGTCTCTGTCAGTGTCTGTGCTACTGGGGTTATATTTAGGAAGTGGTCATTTTCTTTTTCTTCATCTATATTTGGTTGTTCAAGTCTTGCTGTTGTAGGATCTTTAGGTTATTTTTTGGTGTTGTGTTGCTTTTTATGGTTTTGCATGTGTTCTTACCTTTTCTACTCATCTTTTTTTCTAATAAGTGTGGTTGTGATGTCTGAGATTCTGTTGATTAATCTTCTACATGTAAATCCAAAGCTTAGGTGGTTGTTCTTCATGGTTCAGTGCTACAGTTCTAGTTACCCCATTGGTTACTCCATGTTCCTGGAGATAGCTCAGTGCTCCCAGATTTTGCTCAGCTCCCTTGAAGTTTGTTGTCTCAGACTTACTTTGACCTAGGTTACCACCTTTACCTGTTTCTGTAAATCCTGGTCTGGATCCCCTCCTGCAGAAATCCTTGACTTGGAGTTTGTCCTGTAAAGGTCTCTGGTTCGGGTCTACTGCCTCAGAGTTCCCAGGCTCTCATGCACCCAGACTGCAGAGGAACTGGCTCAGGCTTACTCCCTCAGAGGTCCCAGACTCAAGCTTGAACCCACAGGGGTTTCAGGTTTCTGTCTATTCCCTTTGATGTCCCAGACGAATGCCCAGACCCTCGGAAGTCCTGGCTCAGGCCTAGTTCCTTGGAGTCCTAGACTCAAGCCCAGACTCACAGGTGTCCTGGCTTAGGTCTACTCCCAGATTCACGTGTGGACCCTCAGTGGTCTCTGGCTCTTTCCCACGCACTCAGCAGTTACTCCCCTGTACTTGTTCAGGTGGAGTTTGCTGTCTCCCATCTACTCTGGACCAGCTCGCTGGTTCAGTCCTGGTCCTCCAGTGTCCCAAGACTGGATTGGCTATAGCTCCTGTGGACTGTGCTTCCTCAGGCCCACTCCTAACTAGTTGTTGGTTCAGTGCCACTTCTGTGGAAATTTGTTGCCTCAATCCCAAGGTGGAGTTTGCTCCCTCAGGCCTACTTTGGCCCACATTGTGATAAATTTATAAAACATTATAGTGGAAGAGTTCTTATCTTATTTATGGTCAAATGAGTTTTCATTATTGATGATGTAAGGCATAATATTAAAAATGCTGTCCTGTTGTGTCCTTACACAACTACAGTTATGAATATATATAGAATATATATGTAATAAGATATATATATATAATATAGTGATTGTTGAAATGCAAATTTAAAAATAATAAAAAGATAACTTTGAGTGCTTTTAGTAGAAAAAAGATGAGAAATTCAAAAAGTGGCAGATAGTCTAGTAGATCTGGCTTATCATGCGATTACGTACAAATAAATCAAAATCTACATTTATCCCAGAAGTCAGTGCAATCAGTATGTCACAATAAAAATAAATTGCTAATAAAATTTTTATTATTAATAATAGCTTTGTTGTATCAGTTACTGATACAGAAAAGCCCAGAAATGCATGTAAGTATAGAAAAATAAAATAAAAATTGCTGCATCTATCTATTTGTAGTAGCTGTTAGTTTTCTCTGACAACTTTGTTTTCATTCATACACACATGGGAATTAATCAAAGTGAATTCTACTCTGTGTATGAATTTGCAAGTTCTCTTTACTTTTCAAACTATGTACAGACTTTGCATTTTATTTTTATTTTCTCTCTTACTCTATTTTCAGGTGTTACACAGTGAAGATAAAGATGGCATGTGTCGTAGTCTTTTTTATGTATATAAAAGCCTCTTGGGAGTTTCTACAAGTCAGTTAACCCAGTGATAGCTTTCCATTTTAATTCTCACAAATAAAAATTGTTTTTCTGTCTGACTTATCCTTATCATCTCTGATGAGTGGATGGGGTTGGGGTCAGGGAAGGTGGGAAGAGCGGGTGGAAGGGAGGGAGCGGGACTGGGATGGGTTTGTAAAATAAGAAAAGATTACTTTAAAAAATAAATAAATTTATTTATAAAAATTGTTTTTCATTTCATTGTTTAGATTACTCACAATATCTTTTGGAATATCTGGAAGGAGTCATCCTTCCAGCCTTCTTCATTATTAGTTTTATAGTTCAAAAATAACTACTTACAAAATCAGGTACATTAGTTTTTTTTCCCTCCTCGCTTTTCACTTTTCAGTTCTCAGGTTACTTTCTCTTTTGACCTTAACCTTACTCAAGGCTGGATTTATCAATTCAATTTTTTGTTACATCTGGATTTTGTTATTTGTTTACCAATGCTTACTATACTATAAGACTAATATAATGTTTCTTACAGTAAAATAAACTCAGCTAGAGATCATCATATTAAACTAACAAAGTCTTAGAAATAGGTAACCACCACTTCTCTTTCGTGGTGTCTACTCTTCACAGACCCACAAAATCACATATATACATATGGAAATAAAAGCAGAGGCAACACTACCTAGGGGAACACAGGAGACACACTGGTATAGAAAGAGCTTAGAGAAGGAGGATAGCAGAAAGTCAGGTGTGTACACAGTACAGTAAATATCTGCATGAAATGACTCTTTGCAACCCTGTAGAGCAAAATAAAAAATAATTCTTAGGCAAAATTATCCTACAAAAGATGGAATTTATTTTACTTTTTCTAAGTTCAAACTGATTACAGAATTATTATAAAATAATATTTTCTGTTACCAGTTGAGAACCGTAGTTACTGTGAATCATAGTTTTATATTATTTCAAACACATATTATTTCCCTTTTATCTGTCTATCACATATATCTCCAGGAATGATAAGTTAATTCTTATGGATTAAAATATATTTTACTATCTGGTAGGATGCATTAATTTTATTTAATCTTTTTTGGATATGTCCTCCTTGTTTTAAAAGAATATCTTAGTACCCTATTTAAAAGTTTAAAAATCATCATATATCATAATTTTGAGTTTTACTATAAAAATGATGTTATTTCAGATTAAATTTAAATTATTTTAAACAGTTTTACATTAATTCACATTTAAAAATTTATTTTAGATATTGTGCCTTTTTATATTGCAAATAAATTTTTTCTTTTCATATTTTCTTTCAGATGATTTATTAAACAAGGGGTATTACTAATTTTCAGCTTTAATTTTGTAACCAGAAATTTAAAGAATTTTCTTAGGACTTATTATATACAGACTTGTGTTTATTTGTGGAAGTATAGAGTTAAGAGTGCAACTCGTAAAGTTTTGTCATTTCAATTTCAGTATCTATTTCTCACTTCTTTCATTATTGATATTTCCAGAGGAAATTTCAATAATTTGGGCATCATTTTTATGTGACGAATGGAATTTTCTTATTGTTTTATTTGATGTCTATTGGGATAGACATTTGATTTTCTCTTAGCTTATTGTGTGGTATAACATGTGAATGGATTTTCTGATACTGAATTAGCTTTAAAGCAAATGGATTTTCATGAAGCCAATTTAAAGCGCACGTAGCCAGTATTGTATCTTAGCAAATACAAAGTAAATGTTTAATTTAAAAGCACCACTCAGGGAGAAACACCGATGTTATTCTGACAGTTTAAAATTTAAGCATCTCTGGAACCCCCACAGAGGGTCTTTATCAACTCTGTTGTTTTAAGAGTCATTATTCTCAATCCCTGGCAATTAGCTATCTTTCTTCTACTATTCTTCAAAGGAACGTAAGAAATAATATTACAGCTTTTGTTTCTATAGCCAGCCTGCAAGGAGCAGGGTTGGCGCCTTGTTTGCGACCTGCCCACCCAGCACAGAGGCCTGATCATCTGCGCCAGGAGACCTAGCTTTGGGCCTGCCTGCAATGAGCAGGGTTGGCGCCTTGTTTGCGACCTGCCCACCCAGCACAGAGGCCTGATC